>NW_027494014.1:0-284291 GCF_021521415.1 Bidens hawaiensis
AACTCCTCTTGGTTTGCAAATCGAGGCAATGTTCGGTTGCCGGGTCGTGCACGTACTTCGAGGCAGAATGTCGGGTTTCTTGAGTGGCACGCACTTCGGCTGGCACGCAAAACGGTGTTCGGCACGCAAACCGAGGTAGAGAGTGTGAGATTCTATAGAGAGTGTGTGGGAGGTGTGAGGGAATGAGCCGGATTCCTCTCCTTTTATAGCCATTTTTGTGTCCCATCGCGGTACGTGATGGGCACCTTTTTCAACACCGCCGCGTACCGCGACGGGTACGTTTCCGAGGTCATGCCACGTGTCGCCGCGTGGCTTGACTCTTGGGACACGTGTCGCCACGTGGCCTGACACGTCTGCCACGTGTCACCAGAGGGTGACACGTGTCCATGAGTCATCACGGTCCATCGCAGTACGCGATGGCCGTCTTCTTGGACTCATCGCGTAGCGCGATGGGTCTCTGAATATTATTTTTCATTTTCAGTCCCTCTTAAAGCGGCTCGAGGCGATGCGAGCGTGCGAAGTGCAAAGTGCTCCCACATTGCGCCCAACGCCCTTCGCCATCGTCCTCAGTCCCTCAGCCCCGAGCGCTGTGTGCGTCGGGTGCTACGCACCCTTCGCTAGGATTGCTTGATGCATGATATTTATAAAAGAATATTACTATAGAAAATCTCTTCCTTATAAAGAGCTTCCATTCTTACCACTTTCCATGTGGGATGGATTCCATCTTCCTTATTTATACCTTAGTGGAATGCTTCCACTTTCTTACATCTTCCAATGTGGGATGGAGTTTTCTTTCATGTAAGTAAACTTAACTTAGAAAATATTTTTATTTCCTTATTTTTTCTTATATTTTTTTATTTAATATTTTCTTATTACTTATCTTGAGATTATTTTTGATCCCTCAACTTTCCTAAGTTGTCATTTTGGGGATGTTACAAGTACATATATAAATATAACTTGAATATACTAATTAATTTAAGATAACCGATAATATATATATATTATAATATATATATATATCATACAAAATATATGGTAGAGTATTTAAGGAAAATCTAATTTTATAAATATGTTTAAAATACAATTGTTACAATTTTAAAGAATGATACATATATATATAATATATAGTTTTTATATAAAAAATATTAATATAAACAAATTTTAAAGATGCTCAACGACTAGAAAAAAAACACCAATATGGGTGTCGGATTTTAATAAAGTAATGTTGATTTATTATTATTAAAAATATACTTATAATACACACACACACATGTATGTATGTATGTATATGTAAACGAAAGCTTTAACGATATTTGACTAGAAACGTAACTCGAAGATGTCGGTTTCACTAAAATAATGTTTATCTAAAATTAATATTAACTATATTAGTTTATAAAATCATTTAATTTATTATAACACTAAAACAAATAAAATAAACAAAAATTGATGCAGCAGAGACTCGAACCCGGGTGGTAGCCGGATCAAGTCTTGGACACACACAAACCAGCCAGTTGGCTGGTGTGTTAGTTGGTTAAAGAAAAAAAACCAAACTTTAAATAAAGAACATGATAAAAACCCCTAAATTGATATAAACCCTAATTATCTAACTGATCAATCTGTTGTTCGTTTTATTAAATATCATAGGGTTAATGATCTGCGGATTATAACGATCAACAAACATATTTAAATTACCAGTTTTGATGAGGAATTGAAGCCTAACGAGCAGAACAAGAGCCGGCATGACCATGACTTCGAACAAGCAGAAGCAGTTGTTATAACGTAATTAAACCTAGGGCTATTGGTCGCCGGGTCTCCAAGATGGTATAGGTAGATTTAATTGAAGTATAATCACGTCTATATGGTAAAATCATATATTGGTATTGACGGGTTTAGTTATTATTGAGTACGAGATCAAAATTGATTATGATACCTTAATTAAACGTCGGTGTTGGTACGTGTTAGAATTATAAACGATCAGGAAGGATCAGTTCCATGTTTAGGACGAAGATTAGGGTGCAAGACATCAAACGGGTTGCGGATTTGGGTCTTGGTATTGGTTAACGTGTTTGGGTGAAGATGAGATATAATAATTTTGGGCAGCTTTGCTAGTAATTCCCTGAAGTTTAATTGTGGGCACAAAAATGGTTAAAACTTTTAAGTTTAGGGTAAAATTTGTATATAATTGAAAGTTTTATTTAAATATTAATTAAAATATAGTAAAGATAATAATAAAATAGTATTAACTCAATAAATGCGATAATTTATTGATTAAAATTTTCTGAAAACGAAAATGGGTCGGGTATTGGTAATTAATGACTTAGTGAAATCCCAATAGGTGATTCGGTGGAGCATGTGTTCACTTCTTGTTATATTAATTGCTTCAGCGGTTTGGCACAGCGTTAGTGTATGGTGTGATATCCCACCTATTTCTCTTTTTCGGTCGATTAATATGGTAGCACGTTGGTGCATTTTGAGAGCGCGGAATAAATGTATTTTCTCTAATATTTCAATGAAAGTTGGGTGAATATTGGACAATATTAAGGATTTAAGTTTTTTGTTTATTAAAATTAGGGCTAGAAATTTGGATTTGGGCTAGTGGGGTGTTTGGCTTGTGTTAATGAAGTTTGCAGTTAAAGAAAAAGACGGTACAAAATCAAGAAAATTTTCTGTTAATGTAATGACCTATAAGCTATCAGGATATTTTCTTGATAAAATGCACTAAATCTTGACCATTTCATAATATTGTGATTAAGTAAGTGCATCTTATTGATTGAACTTTATAATCCTTTTAATTTCGGGTTTTGGATTTAAAAAAACTAATCCTTGGTCAAATGAGAACATTTGGATATTATTTTTTAGGTTAAGTTGGACATACACATGATTTTACTCAAGTCATTCCATTTATAGCATGCGGATCAACCAATAATGTTAAATTCATATTTTTATATGGATAAAAAAAATATTACAAGGGTGTTAATTATATATCACTATAAGATACGTAAGTCTTGTTGACAACGCATCATTCTTATGTAGCACAAAAAAATATAATGCATTGTCGAAATATCTTTTCGGGATAGATGTTAGACTTGGTTTGCATCATACGTTCAAATATTTAATTGTTGTGAGTGACATAAGGTACGTTTGTTTGTTAATTTGTTAACTAAACTAGGGTATAGCCCGTGTTACACACGGGTGGAAAAACATGTCAACAAACATAATAAATTTAAACAACAAATTCATGCAACACAAAACTTCTTCAAACTTTCGGACTAAAACGTTAACCATTTACATTGTCTAGATATTAAAATTTAAAAGTTACAATAAGTTAATGTACATCGAACAACCAAAAAACATCAATAAAAGACATAAACATGTTCTTTCATATTAAACCAACATCAACTTCTTCAAACATTCTATCAAAAGAAACTCATTTTATCACCACCTGAAAATATAATAAAACAATAGCATCCGAATTAAATATACCATAATAACATATTTAATAAAGTTGTTTTTATTAAATTGTTGTTTTTATTAAAACAAAATAACATATAACAACAAACAAAGTAAATGACAACATAAAACATCTTTCTAACTTAAACCATTAAACCAAAAAGATATATCAATAAAAACCTTTTTTTGACCATCATTTTATAACTAACAAATTTGATACAGTTTCAAAACAAACCATATTGAAATATTTTCAAAATAGTTAGAAAATATAAAAAAATTGGAATTAGTCAACTTAAAAAAGTATGAAATTGTTTTTGATTTTTGACCAATCTTGCAACAAACTTTTAAATCACTGACATTAATATTTTGTTAAATTTGAAAAACTTAAAAACGTTTTACAATAAATGAATTCTCAAATAACTTTGGAAAGATGAAAAAAATTTATGTTGACTTTGAAAATAATTAAAGCTGAAAAAATATGACTAATTAATTTAGAAATAATCACAAAAATAAAAATCAAATCAGTTAATTTGAAAACTTCAAAAAATTATGAAAAGATCTTGAAATGAGTTTAAAATTATGGAGAGTATTAAAACCTTTAAAACTTTGTTGAAAGATTGGTCAATTTCTGAATTTAAAAGGAGTTTAAATATGTTAATTAAATTTTGTAGTTTTAAGTTTAAATTTGGTCTTCCATGTAAATATATAAAAAATTTGAAATATCTTGATTCATGGGAATAATAATATTAATAAATTATGAAAAGTTATCATGTTTAATAATATTCACTAAATCATATATGCAGAATAATATATATAAATGATGATAAAACGGTTATTTAATTTATGATATATTAAGTATTGATTATTAGAAATTATGTCAATTTGAATATTGTGTTCTAAAATAACGCGGTTATTATTTTAGAATTAATTAATAATTAATATTCACGTAATAAAAAGTAAGATTACATTACAATTATGACAAGTAATTTTAGTTTGACAATAAGTTTTTTGAATATTAAAATGATAACTTATCCTAGTTAATGCCAAATGACAAAAATTAAAATCAAATCTGTTCTAATTTTACTAATATGTCTAATTAATTTAGAAATAATTACAAAAATGAAAATCAAATCGGTTAATTTGAAAACTTCAAAAAATTATGGAAATATTTTGAAATGAGTTTAAAATTATGGAGCGTATTAAAACCTTTAAAACTTTGTTGAAAGACTGGTCAAATTCCGAATTTAAAAGGAGTTTAAATATGTTAATCAAATTATATTAAAACCATTAATACAGTTTATTGAGTTTAACTATCCTTATTAGTTATTTAAACAAATAAGAATAGTCAAACTCAATAAATTATATTAATGGGATACTTAAACCTTGTTGCTAGTAAGACTCATAAATTTATTTAAGTTATAACTTATTCATTCGTTTTTTTTAACAAATAAGGAAAGTCAAAAGATATAAATTGTAAGAATGAGATAATTAGGTTATTTTTTCGGTCAAACCACAAATTAAGGAATGAGTTTATAAAAATGCACAAAATTAAAAACATCAAAATGGGTTGTTCATTCGGTTTTTTTAAAAAAATAAGGAATGCCAAACTTTATAAAGTGTCATAATTGGATTCTTATATGTGTATAAATCTAAAAATGTAAACTAATATGAATGGTCAAAAACGATTTAATATGAATGGTAAACTACTTAAATCGGTCGGAAATTTATTTAAGTTATAACTTAGTCATTCGGTTTTTTAAAAAATAAGAAAAGTCAAAAAATATAAATTGTAATAATGGGATAATTAGGTTATTATTTCGGTCAAACCACAAATTAAGGAATGAGTTTATAAAAATGGAAAAAATTAAAAACATAAAAAAAGGTTCATTCGGTTTTTAAAAAACATAAGGAATGTCAAACTTTGTATTAATGAGATTCTTCAATGTGTATAAATCTAAAAATGTAAACTAATATAAAATTGAAAATTATAATGAAATTTTAAATTAGACGGAATATTTGTCACTTAATTGGAAGTTGACAAAAACAATAGAATAATAATTATATTAATATAGGTAACTTAATATATATTATAATCTTACAAATAAGGAATATACATGAATATTTAAAAAATATATACATCAATATTAAAAAAAATTTAAAAATATACATCTTATTAACTAATGTTCAATCCATGCAATTAGCTTATATGAGTCGGAACAATAATCTGAAATGATAAAGTCAAATATTAATAGGCATATTATGGAAGATTTTAATTATAATTTTATAACCGAAAAATTTGAATGGTCTTACCGGAAAAACGAAATAGTGATAATGACGATGGTATCTTCGATTTTTATTTAGAAGGTAAAATGAAATATTTCGTACATCAATCGAGACAATAACCTGAAATAATTAAGTTTTGTTATAACATTGATATTATTGAATACTTGAATTATAATTTATAACCGGAAAATTTAAATTGGCCTTACCGGAAAAAAATAATGATAATGTCCATGGATTAAACTGATTTTTATTTAGAACCTAGAAGAACAACATGTAAAAGAAAAAACAGGAAAATATAAAACTTCAAATAAATATAAAACAACCATTGTTATAGGTATAACACATGAACAGAAAAACTTACCGGAAAAACGTAAATACGTAGAAATATTAGCTTCATCACCGTTTTTGATTTAGAACCTACACTGATTTTAAAGTAATCATTTAACAATGAAAATAAAGATAAAAATGTTAGATCTACAATAACCGGAAGAAAATATGACGTTGCCGGAAAAAGATATAGCCTTACCGGAAAATCATATAACATTGTTGGCCATTAGAGTATAATATATAACTTTACTGGAAAACGATTAATCTCGATCTACATTACCGGAATATAGAAGATGGTGGATGGTGGAGTTAGTAAGCTGAGAGAGAGAGAGAGAGAGAGTGTGTGTGTGTGTGTGTGAGAGAGAGATTAATTAAAATGATTAAAATGATTAGAGTGGAAAATTCTAAGGTTTAAATATAGTGTGTGAGATGACACGTGGCAGAATATTAGAGAATATGATAATGAAAAGTTGCTGACTGGATTGTACATGTGGACAACCTAAAAGAAAGTCATGTGTACAAATTGTATTGCTTTAATAGTATTTAAAGACTTGATGGCCACTTCTCTTATTAAATAATCTTTATATTGAGTAAGATTATTCCATTTTAGTCCAAGAATTTGCAAAACCTTAATTGCCAATTCCTTCGTTATATAAATATTCTAATTAGAAAATGTGATTATTTTCCTACATTCAACCACATTTGTTTATCGCACTATTACATATATATGGATCATTGTCCATAACTAGCCTTGTATTCTTTCCATAGTTGATCTACGGGCTTCCCAGTCAAGTCTTCAAAATACTTGTCATCGTAATCAAACCTCATTTTCTTGTTAAGATTTTCCACGAATCCAGGGTTGATCCCCTCACAATACTGAAGAAATCGGGCGGTGAAACCATACCCTTGATCCCAACGGTCCCCTTGTCCTGGTACTGCGAACGCCCCGTCTGGTGCGTAACCTGCTGATAATATCGCATAATCCGCAATTCCTTCGATCAATCCTCCTGGAGCACGACCTTCACCATTCCATTGAAAAACGTGGGTCATTTCATGGTAAAGTACGGATATGAATGCCCACTTCAGGTAACCTTGGTAGTCATTTAAAAATACTGAACTAAAGTTAATCTTGTAAATGTCCCATACGTCTGCTTCGGCTCCTTTGAGGAATTCAACAATGTAAAGCTCCACCGAATCTATAGGTTTCCGATATGAGGGATCGGTCTGTTGGAAAAGGGTCGTCCATATGAACTCATTGATGGTACCCATTATTTGCTTTGTGAATGGAATACCGATTTCATTTGTGAAACGAATCCCACCGGGGGTGTTGGCGGCTTTATTTGTCACAGAGTAATTCATGGCAGAGATTCCATGGAAGGATATTGACAAGGTTAGGGGGTATATAGGATAAAGGATTTGGGAGCCATGGTTAACTTTAGTTAACTTCAAGGTGCATGCATATATGTGATAAAGCTAGGCATCATACAAATATATACACACAAGAACGTAACTGCATTTGATTTTGAATTTTAATGCATTTATATCAATAATATTTTACGTTTTTTTGTCAAAGGGCCAATGATTTTTCAATTGATCATATGCGGATATGATGGATTTCCTAAATAGAGTATATTCCTATAAAGTTCTCTGTGTTGAAATTATCTTATTTATAGTAAACAGTAATGTATAGGATGAAGTGATCAACATATTTTAGTAAATTATAATTACAAATGTTACTTCCAAATAACAACCGAACGTCATTTTAGTAACTTGAATGCCATATTCATGATTCATGAACACACCTAAAAGATATTACCATTAGTCTAGCATATCTCTACTTGACTTTTGTCATATATTATTTTCATCTACACTTCATTCCCTTTCCATTAGTGCCACCTATTTCAAAGCCTAGTTTTCTTATTTTGTGTATAAAGTAATAGGATTTTCATTGAAATGATTATCTTTTCGCATAACAAAATTGTTATGATATCAAAGAGAACCTAACTACTAATCCTATTAAAGAATCGAGGTAGGGATGACTTCAAAATCAAGTGCTAAGGAATGATAAAAATAGTCTATGCTCTTTATTTTATTATTTACATAATCATTATTTATATATATTTTTTCAATTGTACTTCACCCTTAATTTAATAACTTCTATTTCAACAACATAATATTTTTGTATAATAACTTGCATAAGTATTAAATTTATACAATATTACTACTATATTTTTACTATGTTTATTGTTAAAACATTAATCGTTCTTTATAAAAGAAATAGCTTACGCATTTCGTTATTCGTTAAGGCTTATGGGCCTTTTTATTTCGGTTCGGCTGAGGTATATAAATTCTCGGAGACGGCCCTGAACTCAGACCTTAGAAAACTTACCGTAAGGATAGCGTGCAATAGATTCAAAACATGTGTACAAAATAAAATACATACCAAATGATTTTCATGAAACCTTTGCATCGGTCACGAAATTGGTCACCATTCGAAGCTTGTTGGCCATAGCCGTCAAGAAAGGGTGGCATGTCCAACAACTAGACATTAACAATGCTTTCTTACATGAAGATATGCATGAAGATGTTTAGATGAAGATTCCTCAAGGATTTGAAAAATGTGATGGCAACCGGGTTTGCAAATTATCACTATATGGGCTCAAATAAGCATTAAGGAATTGGTATCAAAAGTTTACCACCACCTTGATTAAAGTTGGTTTCAAACAGACCGGAGCTAATCACTACATAGCTCTCTTCAAGGCTAAAGATGTATTTGTTTCTGCACTCCTTTATGTCAATGATATCATCATCATGGACAACTATTCAAATAAAATTTAAGAAACCAAACATTCCTCGAGAAGAAATTAAGTATCAAATATCTTGGTCCCAAAAAATTCTTCGTTGATACTGGGTACGTGGTTCATACGAAAGAGGGGTTGGTAGTGGTACTAAGTCAACAGCACTATATTCTTGATGTACTAGAAGACACGAGTATGATGGGTCGTCGTCCAAGTCCATTTCCGGTTTTCTAACAAAACTTATACCTAAACAAATGTGAGTCACGAGTGGATGCGAACTTATATCAAAGACCCGACATTTCTTACACGAGAGACCTAAGACAAAGTCACGTGGATGTTGCTAGCTGTGTACTATGAAACCTTAAAGCAACCCCTTGGCAAGGAACTTTACTTCCAAAGGAAGGAGAAATCTTACGACCTATTACAACTCTGACTAGTTAGGGGCACCCATTCAATAGAAGATCATGGACCGACTACTTGCTACTGTTGGGAGGTGCACCTATATCATGAAATTAAAGAAACAGGTTGTCGTCTCCCGATCATTGGCCGAGGCAGGATATCAAGCCATAACATCTACCATTAGCGAGATCTTGTGGATCAGATGACTTTTAAACGAACTTGAAATACCCCCATCTGAACCGACACAATTATTTTGTGGAAATTAAGATGCTCGTCACATAGAAAATAATCCGGTTTTTAACGAGCGAACAAAACATGTAAAAATGGACTGCAATTTCGTTAAAGAGCGGATCGAATCAAGGAAATAATAACCATGCAGATAAAATAAAGATGCAAATCGATGATGCTCTCACCAAGCCCTTGAGTACACAACACTTCCATACTCACCAAGCCCTTGAGTACACAACACTTCCATACCTTACTCGACTAGTTGAGCATAAAGGATCTCCAGTCTCTAACTAGAGGGGGTAAAAGATAAAGCATATCTCTCCTTGACTTTCGTCATATGTTATTTTCATCTATACTTGATTCATTCTTCATTAGACTGTGCGTAGTGGGGCGCTTCCCCCCTTTAAAGCGGTGGGCTTATTTATTTATTTGTTTTTTTTTTTTGATAAAAATTAGTAATAAAATAATAATGATGTAATGATTTGAAGAGACTATATCCACTACACACCTCTTAGCAAAAAAGTCCTTATGACGACGTGGCATCACATGGCGCAAAACGTCCTTATAGAGGTTTCATCCACTACACAACCTTGAATTTGGCTCGTTAGTTTTCTTATTTTATGTATAAAGTAATAGGCTCCTTATTATCTATATAGATAAAAATCCAAATGTCGATGCCACAAATGCACTTTTAAGTTTTCTGTTTGACCTTTTATAGAATAGACTTTGAAATTTATACTATTTGTTAACTTGGTGTAATGGTTGAAGTTGTTCAATATAACTCTTGTTGTGTAGTATGTTGCGCGATTTCCATTCCCCTAGGCAGCAAGTCTTTTTTTTATTATTTATTTCTTCTTTGTTTCTATATGTATGTGTTGTTTGATTGCTTTATTAGTTTTTTGTTTTCAATTTTTTAAGTATGTTTTATTTGTTATAAATATGACGATTTGACGAAATTATTTTTTAGGTTTAGTTTCGGTACCCGTAATGAACCTAATTGATTTAGATCGAATTCATCTTAACTCACTACTGCTACACCTGTGTTTTATACATGTTAAGTTGACGGAATTTTTGTTGATTTAGTTCCGGTACCATAACAAAAGTAGCCGGAATTTTTTTTATACATGTTGGTTTTTTGTATGTACGAGTGTCACTACTATTATGGGTGTTTATTATTTTTTTTGGGTTTAATGTATATGCCGGTACTAGCCTGGCCGATAGCGACCACATTCGTGCCACTTTAATTTTTAAGTTATATGTGTGTTGATAATGTTTTGAACGTTTACAAAGTTATTGTTTTTGATTTAGTGTTGATGACGTAACTAACTTATCCGATACCAACCGAACTTGTGTCCCGCTGCCGTAACGCGGCGGGTTTGTTACCTAGTTGTAATGATTATCTTTTTCCATAACAAAATTGTTAAATTAATTGTATTCGTGTGTAATTAGGCCACAAATTCCATCAAATTATGCTGTCAAGACGGCAAAAATGCTAACAATTATATGACAAAACATTCTCCTCGATCAGTTCTAATAGACTCGTTTTAAACTATGAAACACCATCCGATGAAAACCATAACCAACTCCTATAAATTCAATCATAACTGCTAGATTAAACAATCAACCATAATAAAATATGCATCAAAATTCTTTCAGTTTGTTACTTTTCACTCTATTCATTTATTGTTTGCTGTATCCGGCAACAGCTGATTACTTGATTGGAGTCGGAAGCTATGACAGCACCGGACCGGCCGCTGGGGTCAACATGATGGGGTATGCAAATTTGGACCAAAGCACTGCTGGAATACATTTCCGGCTAAGAGCAAGAGCGTTCATTGTAGCGGAGAGTTTAGATGGCCCGAGATTTGCGTTCGTCAATCTTGACGCAGGAATGGCATCGCAACTCGTCACGATTAAAGTCCTTGAGAGGCTATCCAAAAGGTATCGTTTTAGACTAATTTAGTGACAAAATGGACCTCTTAAAATAGAGACATATATATAAACAAAACTCACTATGTACTAGTAAAAATAGACCACTTGAAAGTTATATCTATAAACAAAATTTGTTAATTAAGTTATTATTATAATGCTTTAAAAGGGTCATTAGCTATTGGGTATTTGGGTTAAGTGATTGATGGTTATTAATTTATTGGGTTTGTTCTAGAATATTAAATTACTACTAACTTTATAATTTTTTTTTATATATATGCTAATCAAACTACGGTAACTAAAGGTAAAGAGGAGACTACTTTTGGATCCCCTCTAGACCCACATGGTTGCTAATACTTGCTTGGTGTAGGTTTGGGAACTTGTATAGTGAAGATAACGTAGCGATAAGTGGGACCCACACTCATGCCGGTCCAGGAGGGTACTTGCAGTACGTGGTGTACTCCGTAACGTCACTTGGCTTCATCCGTCAGTCCTTTGATGCAATAGTTACCGCCATTGAAATGAGCATTCTTCAAGCTCATAATAATCTCAAATCTGGTTCCATTTTCATCAACACAGGTGCGGTGTAACCTATATATTAATATGATTATGGTAATATAGGTGCGTATATACATCATGATGGGTTGATGCTTTTGTAGGGGATTTGGATAACGCGGGAGTGAACAGGAGTCCGAGTGCGTATTTGTTTAACCCTCCAGAGGAGAGGGTTCGATATTCAAGAGATGTGGATACATTGATGACCCTTTTGAAATTTGTGGATGGTGCAAGTGGGAGAAGTGTGGGAGCTTTCACATGGTTTGCAACTCATGGAACCTCTATGAGCAAAGACAACAAACTAATTAGTGGTGATAACAAGGGTGCTGCTGCTAGGTTCTTTGAAGATTGGTTCACTTCCACAAGTACAAACTCCACTACTTTTGGTGCGCAAGGTACGGGTAATTGTAAAACATGCATGAGTTTCTTAAGGTGAAAATGACCAAAATAGACATATTTGACTCAAATTTATCCAATATAGACATAGAAACAAAGCAATCAAAATAGACATATTCAATAGAATTTTAACACACAACTCCCTTTGGCACCACAAGGTATCAAATAAGTCCGAACAAAATTATATACAGAAGTGAGCTAGTTGACATCTTTCTTATCTTCTTTTATCATGACATGTGCCTCTACTATGCTACATAGGTGTCTAAACATAAAGAAACAGACTAAGAAAGTTCTTTGTCGGCTACACCAACAGAGTTGTCCGACAGGTTCTGCCACGCCACTTTTCTAGCCTTGTCTGCCTAGGGTAGGGAGGTGGGTGGGGGGGGGCCTCAAGGGCAACTTTGGAGCCTTTGCAAACAAGGCACCTGTCTAGCCCATTTAAACAAGTTTAGGCACCACCTTAGCCCAGGTGAGAGACATGTTAAACTATAGTGTTGCCAGCTTACTTTTGCATAGAATTCCATCCGGGCTACGGTGGATCTTAGTGAGTTAGTGGTGCCCTTGGGTTTTATGTTTTGAAAATTTCATGGTTATGCCTATTTTGCCTGGGTTTCTTTTTCTAAACCAGTTTCAAAGAAATCTGTGACAAACATGTTTATATTGGTGATTTTCCCTTTAATTTTAAGTATAACTTATCATAAAAGATAATTAGAGAGAATCCATAAAAAAAATTGATGTATTACTGAATGACAAAATCCCATTTACAATGGACTTAAAATTTGACATATGTTATTATTATCATCGAAGTTAATTAGAGGCGTACACCTAATTGTGGAATTAAAGATATAATCACAAAAATTAAGCTAAGTGATTTACGAGTTTTGCATTTGAAAAGAAAGTTTCAAATGACTAAAATAAGGGGAAATCATAAAATGCTGGATTCGCAGACTCATCCCATTAACTTCGCTCGTATCCCTAGTTATGTCATTTTTAGTGTTGGGCTATTTGCTCATTTCTACACCATTTTCTCCTGTCTAGGTAGTCCAAGTAGGAGTTGGCTAACTATTAGATCAACTCAGAGATACTGTTGTTGGGTTCTTTAATGACTGATTTAATCACATTTACTGTTAAACAGAGGATACCAGTGTTTTGATAAATAAGGCATCGACCATCAAAGCCACGGGAGGTCAGCCTTGCAGTCAAACATCAAGTCAAGCATTCAAGGTGAGGAAGAACGATAGGGGGTCTCGATTTGTTGGTGCATTTTGTCAATCAAATGTAGGAGACGTCAGTCCTAACGTGTTGGGAGCATTTTGCTCGGATACTGGATTACCTTGTGATTTTAATCACTCCTCTTGCAATGGAAACGATCTGCTTTGTGTCGGTCGTGGTCCAGGGTACCTAGCAATCCGTCTCATTACCTATGACCAATAGACTGTTGTGTCGCCATATTTAGGTCTTTGTATTCTTTATTTATGAAACTAAACATTCAACAGGTACCCAGATGAAACAAAGAGTACAAAAATCATAGGGGAGAGACAATTTCAAAAGGCGGTTGAATTATTCACCTCAGCTAAAGAACAGTTAACCGGGAAAATTGACTATCGCCATGTTTACTTAAACTTCACAAATATTGAAGTTACATTAGCTGATAACCGGACTGTCAAAACATGTCCTGCATCCTTAGGTCCGGGATTTGCTGCAGGAACTACTGATGGTCCTGGTGCTTTTGGATTCCAACAAGGCGATACGAAGGTCAGAATTGCATCCATCACATAGTATTATAAGTATCTAGCTTTAATATCTTGAATATTTTTGGGATGTTACATGTGTAGATTAACGAGTTTTGGAAACGAGTAAGAGATTTTCTGAAGAAACCGAGTGATTATCAAGTTCATTGTCAAAAGCCAAAGACAGTTCTACTCTCCACAGGAGAGATGTTTTTCCCTTATGCATGGGCGGTAATCTTGAATGTTTTTCATAAATGATTAGATACGAAAGAAAATCACCAAAATAGCCATCTTGACCACAAGTCTGACAAAATAACCACGACTTTACATTTCCAATCAATCACTACGTGACATGTGTCTTTTAATGTAACGTAATTCAAGACTGGCCTAGTAGATCCCATTCTAGCTCATGCACCAAATTCTTCATCATGACCTTTCTGAATTGAAGTAGTAGATCGAAACATGGTGTATGAGATCCATGTTTGTTGTCTCAAGAAAATTTTGATCCACCACACGATGTAGACATGAGACACCATGTGTTGGCTGAAACACAGTTTCTTAATGACAAAAATAAGTTGAGTGATATTTGTGTAAAAAAATGTCAAATGGTATTTTGTCAAACTTATCGGTCAAGATGTCCATTTTGGTAAGTTCCCTTTCATAAAATTGAAATTTCTTGCTGGTTCCATTTGATATTGCAGCCAGCAATTGTTCCAATTCAAATCCTGAGAATCGGGAAACTAGTCATACTAGCCGTTCCGGGAGGTTTGGCTCATTCTTTCAAAAAGTTATTTGTGTAGGAAACTAGAAGTTCCTAAGGAACTAATGTTTCCTAGTTTTATTTCAGAATTCACAACAATGTCCGGTAGAAGATTACGAGAATCAGTGAAGCAAACGCTAATAAATAACGGAAAGGGTGATTTTGACAAAGATACGCATGTCTTAATAGCCGGATTGACCAACACATACTCCCAATACATCGCTACTCCAGAAGAATATAAGCGACAAAGATACGAGGTAACCAAAAACATCAATCATGCATTTTTTGAACAATAAAAATCCGTTACCACTAAATTTATGAGATCTATCAATATCCTACTAACTAACGTGATCAGATAAATCACAACTGGCAAATAACCTTTATCATTCATGCAATTTGACGCATTAGCTTATATAATACTTTCCTTATAAATTTCAACACTAATGTTTTCCTCACTTGTACTACTTACGTTGTCTGAATATCTTAAAATTGAATTACAGGGTGCATCAACGCTCTACGGTCCACATACTCTATCGGCATACATTCAAGAATTCAACAAGTTAGCAGAGTCCATGGCAAAAGGGCGTAAGATAGTGAAAAAAGGCCCATCACCACCGGATCTTTCCTCCATCCAACTGACACTCTTACCAGACCCTTTAGGAGAGTCACCGCCTCCAAGAGTAAAGTTTGGAGATATGAAACACGACGTTTCCATACCAAAAAGTGGATTCTTTCACAAAGGTGACAAACCAAGCGCCGTGTTTTGGAGTCCAAACCCAAGATATGATCTATTAACCGAAGGCACGTATGCTGTAGTCGAGATGCTTCAAGGAAAGAGGTGGATCCCGGCCTCTGATGACGATGATTTCAGCTTGATATTTAAGTGGAATATAGATAATGATACTAATTATGGATCAGCTAGTCTTGAATGGGAAGTGCCTGATTCAGCTAGTAAGGGGGTCTATAGGTTCAGACACTTTGGTTCGTCTAAGAAAACCATCGTGTCAACTACTGAATACTTTACAGGTGCATCAAGTGCATTTGCAGTGTCGTAAAATACAAAGGTTTCAGTACTTAATTGGTAACTTACCACAATAAATAGCCATTGGTAACAACATCATCTGGTCAGTGATTAGTGCTTACAGTTATAAATACATCTAATAATAAGAAATGTTTGTTGCACTTAACAGTGTGTGAAAACAATTCAAGTTTGTAAATTATCGCACACACGCACGCTGTTTATCATCCACCGTGCTTGCTCAAATTTTCCGGATATTGAGGCGATCTGTTACCTGGAGAGGAATATTAAAGAACACACCTAATTAGACGCCAAAATTCAGACTCTAAGCGCTGACGATTCCATCGAGACTCCTAATCGCTCATTCAATGGAATTGGAGCATGCTGCACACGCCATCCTGGTGATTTTCACATGAATTCTTGTAACACCTTCTTTCTCCCTACTTTTATCATCATCATAGCCATCCTCATAAGAATCTAAGAGCCTAACATCCTCAAGGTTAATGCCGATGTCGATCTCTGGCGAATAACGAACGCCGCCAATAAATGAAGACTTAAATCTTATTGGTGACAAAAAAAAAAAATTCAACTAGACTAAATGTACATTATCTCTGTCATAATCAAATGGAGTTGAGTTATCCTACAAAAGGGTCATAAAAATGAAAATGTGAGAAGGATTCGTGGCCTTTATATGGTTGAGATCAACTTGACGGAGGGGTATCTTAGCAAAAAAATAAAAATAAAAAATTAAAAAAAAAATAAGAACTACCTTCTGTTGTTGATAATTCACAAAAAAGGATAAACAAGTTTGTTAATGGGCTGATGGAGAGCATGGGCTAGATCCACTGAAGTTATTTTTAAATTCAATAAATAATAACGTTGTCAATAAGTTTGTTATTAACCTAATTATTCGTATTGTTTGTTTCTTTCCTGATTTCCGGTTTGTTAACGTTAGGGTTTTGGCTATATAAGCCATCTTTGTTTTCCAGTTTATGTACTCTTTCGATTAAGAAATAAACGTTTGAAAGCTTTCTTAATATTACTTGTTCTTTTTCTATTCTTTTGGTCTCACTAATTAGCTCTTGATCACCAACACCTCCCCCCACCCCACCCCACCCCACCCCACACACACAAAAGAAAAAAAGAAAAAAGAATTAAAAAAAGGAAAAATGCCCCCACCCAATGTTTAGAGGCACTTGAGTTTTTGTACAGTTGATGGGAAGTCAAAGCGATTGAACTTAGAAGCAGTTGTTTTGAAACCAATCATCTTTGCTCTTATGTTCAACATAGATCATTGCATGCACCCCAAGGTTATTTAAGGGCTTCCATATGATAAAAAGATTGATATTTGGTCACTTGGTTGTATTTTGGCCGAACTCTATGCTAGAAATGTGAGTTATTTACAAGATAATTATAAGGACTATATAACTACTTTAACCTTTTGAATGTTTGTTTCAGATGGTCGCTTTACAAAATCAAGCTGGTTTTCCTTCGAGGTGGAGAGGGCGGTTAAGCCAATGGATGATATTGCTACTGATATTTTAGAAAGATCTATATTTGTTTATCTATTTGGTAATGTTTTAGATGAGCTGGTTAAGGCAATGTTTTAAAACCCGGTTGTATCATAAGTTTTAACCGGGTTAACTAATTTTCCCTATAGTTTCATATATATATATATATATATATATATATATATATATATATATATATATATATATATAGGTAAAGGATGGAATACGAAAATCGATTATCGTACAATAGGTACGCGAGTGTCTGGAGCGTCCATCTTCAATAACCAAATTACGCGAGCCAGCCTCCTTCAACTTCTTCTCCCATCGATTCCGTCCACCTTCACCATCGCCGTTCAATGATTCCGTCCACCATCCACCTTCGCGACCACCATCTTCTTCCGACACAACCATCGATCGTTGCTAACATGTCAGTTGATTAAATTGCCCAATTGAAATTGAAATTATTGAACTAATTAATCAATTAAACTTTGAATTTGGTCCAATTAATCATCAATTTGAAGTTTCAATAAATCAATTTTGAGTTTTTGAAGAAACCCAGTTGCAGACGTTCCATATTTTGTTCATATGGTCGAATCAATGATCAAATTAACAGTCGATTGATGATTGTTTGATGATTATGAGATTATATGAAGTGATTTCGGTGTTCAATTTCTGTTTACATGTGTTTAATTTCTTTTTTTTTGTTAGTTTTAGAAGTTCTGAACAGCCAGAACTTTCTGAACAGCCAGAACTTCTTAGAACTTCTAAACAGCCAGAACTTCTTAGAACTTCTAAACTTTTTATCAGAACTTCTAAATTTTTTTGAACACCCAGAACTTCTTAGAATTTCTAAACTAAACAACTTGAACTTCTTGGAACGTATTAGAATGTTTAAAGATGTTCATTTGTTTTTGAACACCCAGGGCTTCGTTGAATGTATTAGAACGTTTAAAGATGTTTTTTTTGTCAGAACGTTTAATGGTATTCAGTTATGTTTCAGATGGTTTAAACATAATATTTTGAACCCTAATCAGAGCTCGATTGAGTGCGTTATTTCTGCAATTCCATAATTGATTGATGAATCTAAATGCTTCTACACATCAATTCGATTGATTAAATCATCATTTTGGTGTTTATTTTGGTCAGAACGTTTAAACTTTGAGCAGAACGTTTAAACATGAACCCTAATCAGAGCTCAATTAAGTGTGTTAATCTGTATTTTCATAATCGATTGATGATTCTAAAGCCTCTTACACATCAATTCGATTGATTAAATCATCAATTTTTTATCAATTTGAAGATTTTTAATGTTCAGTGACGTTCTTTTCAATTTTGGATTTTAACTTTTGAGATTTCATACTGTAAGCTGTGATTAGAGTTTAGAAATTGGATTAGATTGAGCGACAAGTTCTAAATTTGGATCTGAGTTGATTTGTAATCGACGAATTTTGATCGCGAACTACTGTTGGGTTATTTACGAAATTGTCACCGCGCGTTTTTTAGTCAGACGTTCTGGAATGTCGCGTACCTAATGTACGATAAGCCCTTATTATACGTTAACTCACCCCTATATATATAGGGGTGGGTTATAATAAAAAGAAATAGTTTTCTAGGAAAAGTAAGAATCAATCTAAACCATTGGATCTATGATCTAATGGTTGAGATTGGTAGTTTTAAAACTTCCAAATAATTTCCTAGGATTAAGGATTTATGCTACATAGTTTCTTAACTCTAAATTTTATGTTATTCCTACTCTTTCTACAAAACTATATATTTTTATTTTAACCCTTTTCTATATATATATATATATATATATATATATATAACACTTCAATTTTAGAAATAATTCAAAGACAAAAGTTAACCTATAATTATAAAATAGTCCAAATTAAGTACACAAGTCAATTTTCAATTTTTTTTAAAAAATAAAATGTGGGCTCGCTAATTACCAAATGCTATTGGGCTTAAAACTATGCCGATATTTTAATAAAAACCGACGATTTGATTTTCAACCCAACCGGTTCAAAATACTGGGCTCAATTACCAGAATCTATATAAAACTCGATATAACCGATTCAATCGGTCAGTTTGTAGCGGTTTTTAGATCATTGGCTCAAGGTATCTTTTAAATTTTTTTGATGATTGTTGACCTTAAGGGACTATATATAATTGGCATATTTCATTATCAATCCTTATCCTTAGTGGTCTCAATGCCCAGATTATCATAATATTTTTCCCATTGTTCGTAATTATGTTTTGAACTATTGTTCATTTAAGAATTTTTTTTTATAAATTGGTGGTTTAGAAAATTGTTAAGTGTTTGTAGGTGAGTTTTTGAAAAGTGAATACAAATAGGTAGTTCGCTCCTTGAACAAGCAGACTCCAACCAATTTTCATAACCAACAAATGATGTGGCACATTAAAACTCGCAAATGTACTTGATATTCTTAGTACGCTCACGTGTCAAGCGGACTTGTATAATCTGCTTCTTAAACAAACAAACTCTAATACAATGACAAATTATCATGTTAGCAAAAGGACATGTATAATGGGAAAATTATGAAATACCTATTTTCGGAAATGGGTTTCCGCATTTACCAAAACTTTTAAAAATATTCCCCAATACCCACCACAAAAACTCAGGACAACTAGATTCTTAGAGTCACTACTTAACAAAAGTAGTTGTAACGATTATATTATGCTAACAATATTGACGGGACTAAACGGGTTAGGGCGACCATTTTAGGTAAGAAAAATAGTTGGGACGAGTTTTTTATGATTTTTTTTACTTTTTGTAATATTATATTTTAATTTTACTCATAACTAATTTTTGTTTTAAAACTTTTAAAATATAAAATTTTACAAAACTTCGAATACACCATTGAGACGTGCTTCATTTATAGATACGTACTAAAATATATTTTATTTAAATCGAGCGTGTCAAAAAAAAAACTTCAATATAAATTTGACCCGCTCAGTTTTGACTCAAATTTATGTCGACAAGTAGATAAAAAAATACATCTCAACTGTGTATTTGGATTTTGTTAAACTTTAGATATTATGAGTTATAAAAGAAAAACTAATCATGAGTAAAATTAAATATAATAATACAATACTTAGAAATGGGTTTAAAATTTTTATAAAAAACTCGTCCCAACTATGTTTTACCTAAAATAGTCATCCTGACCAATTTAGTGCTAAAAATACTCGTCCTGATAATTTTCTTAGCCTAAAATAGTCATCCCGACTAGTTTTATAAAATACTCGTGACTTTAATAACATAGTCTTCGCGGAGTTGTATGTGGTGGGTATTTGGGGAATAGTTTGCAAATGAATGAAGGATGGGTAAAACTTGAAACCCACTTCTTAAAATGAGTATTCTCAGAATTTCCCCTCTTGTATAATTTGTTCTTAGCTTGAGATTCTTTTACATATTTTCTGTCATTTAATAGAGTTTGCTTGTTTAGAAAGCAGATTAAACAAGTCCGCTTGACACATGAGCAGACTAGGAATCTCAAGTAATGTGTGATTTTCAATGTGTCACCTTATTTTGTTAGTTATGAAAATTGGTTGAAGTTTGCTTTTTCAAGAAGCGAAATACCTATTTGTGTCCACTAAAAACCCACCTATAAACGCTTAACAATATCCTAACCCAGCTAGTGATGTGTGGGTGAAAACACTTATTTATAGTGTGTAATCTCGCGTGTTTTAACTATTTAAATGCATTGAACACTAGTACTTTGAGTGTTTTTATGTTTATAGGTGTGCGGAGCTTAACAAAGTTAATTTGGAGTGTTTAAGGATGAAGAAATCAAGATTACAAGAAGAAGAGTGATCGAGAGCTTAGCCGGACGATCAAAAGTTGAAGAAAGCAGAAATTGGGGCATTTGGCATTGTAGCAGTCGTAGGCTATGTGTACTAACCGTAGCCTACGGCCTGATTGTAGTCGTAAGGCAGAGATAAAGGGTCATAACCTACAGCCCCTCCGTAGGCTACGGTGGCCTGGCCATAGGCTACGGCCAGATTTGACAGATTTTCTTGTTTTGGATATTTTCTTCCATATTTAAGAGGTAAAAACCCTAAGGTCGATTATCATTCATTCTGTACCACATAGGGGCGACTTGAAGGCTATCTTTCACCATCATAACACCTTCCAATCATCATAATCATTCATGCAATCATCTTCCAACTTCATAATCAAGAGATTCAAGATCAAGATGCACGGCTAAAGACTTCATAACCATCTTCGGGCGTAGTGTTGAGTTGTACTTTGGATTTTTTGGTATTCTAAACCTTAACTTTGGATTTGGATTTGGTTAATCATTCGGTTGATCAACTCTTTATATTTGTTTGTGTGCTTAAACAATTTTCTAGTATTTGAATGCTTAATCTTTTATCAGTTAATTGAATTGAGGTCATCTACAATTAAGATTGAGTTCTTTTCGTCATTGACCCGTTCATCATTAACCACAGTATTGATTTTGTGCATCAAAACTTAAAAACTGATAATCAAATAGATTTTTATTATGTTGTGTCAGTCGTTTGTATTAAATTCTGACATATATTTAGCATAATCAAACATTAAGTCTTTTGTTTTACTTATCTAAACAAAGATTTTTCCAAATATGTTTTATTAAGTGTCCAACTTGCTTCAAAACCTGAAACCTGGAGATTAGTTATTTTTATATTATTGTTTTACATATCACTTTTAAACCGTTTGACATCGTTTGTCCGCTATATTATAATTAAGTAAAAACATTGAACTAAAGGAGCACTTTACACGGATTACATGTAGATTCGACACCTTACTTGTCCTTGCTAGTAAAGGTAATTTTATAAATATTTTTATTGAACTTTCGACATCAATCACCTAGTTATACAAAAAATTCTCATTTTGACAAGATCTTGATTCAAGGTTTCCAAAGTCTTTTCAATGGAACACGGGGTTCCTTTCAATTTTCAAAGCCACTTGAAATCATTGACACGATAATTGATCTCGACATGGGATGTTTTTTTTACAAAGTGGGCACATAGAAAACGGACTCAATTATGCATCTTCACCCATTATATTATTAATCTCTATTAATTTGCCCTTTCCCACATAAATACGATCATCGTAGAAACCATTTACACGTGTTTCTAGCTACTCCAAAAGACTTCCTTGGCGTTTTGAAGATATGTTTGTTACCATATGCTTTTTGTTTTGCTGGTTAAGACTCACAAACCATATATTGTTTCACCCTTGCTCATTTATATCCTTTACCATAAATTCAGAACCTTGGATTCTAGAAACGCATACCTCTTTGGACCTTTCTGGTTGTTTGCACTAGCAACATGTGTGATTCTAGCCATCTCCACTTTGGTGGGATGGTAAAGGCTTAGGCCTTTGGGTGAGAGGTCCAGGGTTCGATCCCTGGCAATGGCGGTTTATTGTAAATAGTAGGAGGCAAGCTTAAACATTCAAAAAAAAAAAACATGTGTGATTCTAAAATGAATACCCGTTGTTTATTTTCTTCATGGTTTTCCTCCTGAATCATTCTTTGGCAGCCTTTTGCTTCCATTCAATCAAGAACTGATTTGCCTTTCGTTGATACAGAATTCTTCATATCCACCATACACACATCTTCAATGTCCCCTTGATCATCACATGTAAGGTCAAAAAGTTATAACTCGCGGTAGCAAATTACGAAACCGTTATTTATTAATGGTCACGTTAATAATTAAAGCCGACGAGGAAACCGGACACGAAACGAGAGATTTGAGACGCGCGTTTAACTTCAGCGGGGATAAGGCTTCGAGAAGAAATAGCTTTTACTATATATAGAAGTCTTATGTATTATTGTATGTGTGTTTACCATGGTGTGAATCATCCACCCAAGGGGAGCTCACCTTGGGTGGGTCGGTTCTTTGTTTTAATGTATTAATTTTGTTAACCAGTAACGAGATCGTTCATCTATATATTATCTTTTATGTTTTTATTTATATGTTCGGTCGTTTAATTTACAACACCCGTCTTGACACTTTGTATCAAGAGCAAAACCGTTCGTATAGTCTGTTAGTGAAATCTTGCGTAAGTGTGGGGACCTAGTTGTTGTACTTACAAACCTAGGTGTTTTTGAGTTACTTTTTCTCCTATTATTGTCTAACAAGTAATGGTATGGTTATAAATAGGGTTTATTTGTAATCAAGTATTCACAACTTAATAATCAATACAATAAAGGTTTAGATTTGAAATCTTATTGTCTTCAATTGGCATCTGAGCTAAATATCGATCAACACCACCGGTGGCGCAAGGCATCTCCGATCGAAGACCGAGTCCGGTGAGGAAGGCAATCACATCTGATTGCAAGACCTCTGCGACGGGTTCTGAAGACATATCAGAGATCAAGAGCGGCACCCAAAAAAAAAGATTTGGTGTTCGTTGTTTTCCGGCGACCCATCTAAAATTTTCCGATGACCTGTTTGTAAGGTATCTACGGCAAAGATCAAGTCCAGCAAGAAAAAGGCAGTCGTTTCCACGATTGCAAGGCTTCTTTGCGACAAGGTTTGATGGATTGATTGTGAGGTTTTATACGGCGTGTTCTCTGTTATCAAATTTCTTTTGTTCATACATGTGTTTTGAGAATTGAGAAAAAAATGCTAGTCAAATAGCCTTTTGTCTTGGGAACAGAGGCAACGAAAAGAAAGACAAAGAATATATTAAATTATTAATTCTTATATTTGAAAGAATAAAGTTTCTTTCAAGATCTCAAGTTTTTTGTGATTAAATTTTTGGTTCAAAGAAGATTGATTACAAGTTTCATTAACGAACAAGAGAGAAAAGATGGGTGATCAACTGTCACACCCGGCCCTGAGCGGCGGAAACAGCCGGGCGCGCGCGAGTGGGGATTGATAATTAAGCACGGGCCATTGCAAACATTCAAAGTAAGATTTTCATTGCGCATGAAAAGTTTAATACAAATAAGATTGATTACAAGTTTCATTAACGAACAAGAGAGAAAAGATGGGTGATCAACTGTCACACCCGGCCCTGAGCGGCGGAAACAGCCGGGCGCGCGCGAGTGGGGATTGATAATTAAGCACGGGCCATTGCAAACATTCAAAGTAAGATTTTCATTGCGCATGAAAAGTTTAATACAAATACATTACATTGTTTAAAAATTACATAAAAACATCCAAGTATAAAAACTGTTGAAGATTTCCACGCCATATCCCCTTGCGCGGCGGGAACAACCACGCGCATCGAAGGGATAGAACTAAAATCTTCCAAAAAGCTAGTTTTAGATGTTCAGCGTGAGGTGCTCTAAGTGTGACTCCATGCGCTACCTAGTTATCTCCTGAAAGACACGTAAAAACATTTGGATCAGTATAAACTGAGTGAGTTCACAAGTTTTAGTAACTTGATAAATCGTATTGCATCATAATCTTGATAAAAATCATTCTGAAACATAATTCTGATAGCATCATCAAAACACATGCTTAGTAAAGCATAGTTCTGATAACATAATCTGATAAAATCGTTCCGCGGGTCACGCGCGAACATTTCTGGGAACTGTGCTCGTCTGTGTAAGTGGCGCTGCCACTACGAGCGAAATAAGTAATACCGTCCCGCGAGTTACGCGCGGACACATCTGAAAAACCGTGCTCGTCTGTGTAAGTGGCGCTGCCACTACGAGCGAATAATACCGTCCCGCGGGTTACGCGCAGACGTTGTGCCGGAAAACAAGGCGCTCGTCTGCGTAAGGGGAGCGACCTCTACAAGCGGGCTCAAACCCATAGTACTGCCCCATGACCATACTAGGCACTCGTCTGTGTAAGAGGTGCGACCCCTACGAGTGGGCGGATCAAACCAGCAGTCCCTACCCTTAGAGTTCCAATGGTAAAGTGATCACTTACTCGAGTTCTGGCGCACATACATCGTAAATCATAGCTAACCGTTTGCATTGCTCATCATGAAACATAATTTAAACACAATCGTTTACATAACTTGTAAGTATACCATGATAAAACATTATTTAAGTACGTGTCCCTCGCCCCGAAAACAGTTTAAAAATAGTGAAAACAGTGAAAATAGGGGCTGTGAGACTCACCTGTGGTTCTTGTTAAGGGATTAATCGAGATTCGGGTTTTCTTGGTGTTGGCCTTTGAATTGAAGGTCTAGAATACGATTAAATAACAAGAAGTATATATATTAAGATCAAGAAATAGGAGAATATAAGGGTTGGAAAGTAGATCTCAAGGTTATATTCTCGGCTTACCTAGTAACAGGATCGGAAATGAAAACAACGGATGCTTGGGAGATGATTAGTGCAAGTTTGCAGTTCTTAAGAGAGAAGTTTGAAGTGTGTTTGGGTGATAACTTAGGTTACATATTTATAGGCAAACTCAAGGGAACACAATCCCTTGCTTTAGGGGATTGTAATCTTTTCATATCTAGGTGTAATGATGATAAAGTATGGAAATTATTATTATTTATTTAAAAGTGGAGTAGTGGATAAAAGATTTTGATTTGATTTGGTCAGGACATGCAGGTCTGGGGTTGGTGAGAATAGGGTGGCTGACAGTTGACTTTTCATGTTACAGTGTGCTTTTTCAGGTACTTTTGTCAGTGTACAGTAAAAAGTGGAAAATCTCTGAAACATGCTACTGTTTCCTTTTGGGCGGGAGTAATCTCCTTACGTCTGGAGAATAGACTAAGTGTTCTGTGCGTATCACTTTGTGCGCATAGCTTTCTGCGTGAAGGACATTTCTTTGCTGCGGGTAGGTGCGTAACCTTCTCGCAGTTAGGGACATTGAGTTTCATTTGTAGATTCTCCAGGTGGTCTTGGTATTTCAACATAGTGATCAGTTGTGTTGAAGTCAATTCCATCTTGGAGCTTCAGACAAACTAGCTCTCAATGTTCCCGCCATGCGGGGAGGTTAGTTCCCCTTCCGCACGCGCATAGACGATTTGGGATGCACCCGCCTTAGCATCATGCGAGACGGTCAGCCCATTAGACAACATTAAGTTATAGAAACATAAAACCAATACACTCGCGCATGGCGCATATAACATGCCCACGCAGGTTACTAACATGGCGCGCTCGCGCAGGGTGCACATAACAAATGCACGCGCTGACTAACATGGCGCGCTCGCGCAGGGCGCACATAACAAATGCACGCGCTGACTAATATGGCGCGCTCGCGCAGGGCGCATATAACATAATTACCTAATATTTAGGTTGATTACTTGGTTTAAGGGATTGGGAATTTACCGGGTGTCACATCAACCAAATAATCAAGTTGGAGGGTCAAGTAATCAAGTCGGTTTTCCCAAAGATCCAAGTTCCCTCTCGATTCAGTTTCCGATTCTTACGTCCACTAATTATACGATTTGGACGGTAAAAATCAAGGCCATCTTCAAGGTTCAAGGGTTGTTGGAGGCTATCGAACCAAGAACGGGAACTGTGGTTGACTCGAAGATAGACGGGTTGGCGATTGTGTATCTCTATCAAGCCATGCCCGAGGCTTTGGTCATGCAAGTGGCTCACCTTTTCACCGCTAAAGAGATATGGGATGCACTTAAGACTCGTTTCGTTGGGGTTGATAGGTTCGAGAAGCACGTATTGAGTCTCTTCAACATGAGTTCGATGTACTCAAGATGAAAAAAACGGACACGATTGATGACTTCTCGACCAAGATAAGCCAGATAGCTTTCAAAGCAAGTAATCTTGGAGAACAGTTAGAAAAAGACCCTTGTGAGAAAGCTTTTGAAGTCCGTTCCGAAAAAGAGGTATATAGAGATTGTTGCTACTATTGAACAGTTTGTCTTTATAAAGACCATGACGTTCCATGAAGCTGTTGGATGCCTAAAAGCGTTTGAGGAACGATCTGGAGATGAAGACAAACTCGTGTCCGGTAAGCAAGAACAACTCCTATATACATATGAATAATGGAAAGATAAAAGAAATCAAGAAAGGCGTCATAGGAAAGGCAAGATGGGAACCAAATCAAGTCAAAAGAACAAGGGAAAAGGTAAGGTTGTGGATCGGGAAAAGAAAGAACCCCGAGTGAAGAAGGATCGGTCAAAGATTAAATGTTATCGGTGTGATGAACTAGGACACTTTGCCACGTCATGTCCTAACCGAAACAAGGAGACAAACGATCAAAGTAACCTCGCTCAAGATGGTGGACCGGTTCTAAACATGATGACGGTAGCTCGGAGTAAGGAAGATGTCGTTTTTCTAAAAGAAGACAGGGTTGATCCAAAGCAATATGCTTCAACCCCATGTGATAAAAACACATTCTTGATAACGGGGAGAGTAACCACATGACGGGAAATTCGGAGTGGTTTTCCAACATTGATCGCAACATGACTGGGAAGTAAGTTTTGGTGACGGTTCGTGTGTTGAAATCAAAGGTCGAGGCAAGATAGTAGTAGAAGATCAAAGGGAAGAACAACGAGCCTTGAGTGACGTTTATTTTATTCCATCTCTCAAAAATAGTATTATAAGTCTTGGGCAATTAGACGAAGGAGGATGCAAGATCGGGATCCAAGACGGTATCTTATGGATATTTGAACAAGATGGAATACTTCTAATCAAGGTATCGCGTTCCTTTAACCGGGTTTATAAAATTAATTTAAAGGTTGTTTCTCCGGTTTGCTTACAAGTCAATTTGCATAATGTTGCATGGATATGGCATGCTCGATTGGGGCATTTGAATTTCAATTCCCTTCGCGGTCTCTCGAAACTCGCGGATGGAGTGCCAAGAATCGAACGCCCGATGCAAATTTGTGATGCATGTATGCTAGGCAAAAAAACAAGATCGGATATCCCGAAAGAATCTAATTATCGTGCAAAGGTACCGCTCGAGCTCGTTTATGCCGATGTTTGTGGCGCGATTACTCTCGAGACACACGGTGGCAACCGATACTTTTTACTTCTTGTTGATGATTACACCCGCTATATGTGGGTTTTCACGATAAAGACGAAAGACCAAGTTGCGGGTTTACTCATAGATTTCGTGAAAAAGGTGGAGAACGAAACGGGCAAGAAACTCAAAACCATACGAACCGACAAAGGGGGTGAGCTTACATCCCATGTGCTGGAAGATTACTTGTCAAGTATAGGTGTGGTACATCAGTTTACGGCCCCATACACGCCACATCAAAACGGAGTGGTTGAAAGAAGAAACCGAACCATACTTGGTAAGACTCGAAGTTTGTTAAAGGCGATGTCACTACCACAAGACCAATGGGGATAAGCGGTTCATCACTCGGTTTATTTATTAAACCGATCACCAACTAAATCTTTGAAGGATTCGACTCCATATGAGCGTTTTAAAGGAGATTTACAAAGAGCAGACATCCTTACAAAAGCGTTGCCACGGCTGAAGTTTAATGAGATGCGAAGCTTCATCGGTGTCACAAGATTAGGGGGGTGATTGTTAGTGTAATCTTGCGTAAGTGCGGGGACCTAGTTGCCGTACTTACAAACCTAGGGGGGTTTTGAGTTAGTTTTTCTCCTATTCTTGTCTAACAAGTAATTGTATGGTTATAAATAGGGTTTATTTATAATCAATTATTCACAACTTAATAATCAATGCAATAAAGGTTTAGACTTGAAATCTTATTGTCTTCATAGTCGGTTTGGGACCTACATCACACAAACATAAAGAATGGATTATATAGATGGTGAATCACCCATACCATTACTTGCTTGATATGCCATGATCTTCCATTTACACAGCTTTTTGCAAATACGTGAACCTTTTCACATAGGTCTCAAGAGTGTTACACTAGGATACCAATTCATATCACCCTAATATACTCATTGAATACCCACACAAACACTCACATATATATGAATGAGAGAGTACTAAAATATTGATAATTCGATTAAATGTCAAATTATGAAGAGCACATTGTTATATATAGGTTTACAGATTCACCTTCCAAGAGGCGCCAACCATAATCGCCATGATGGTTTTGGTGCTGAAACATAACTACCTTAAACTACATCGTTTATGTTACATAGACCCGGACGTTATTTACATATTAATGTAACATCCTTAGAACTAATTTAGATCTAGCATATAACAATAACAAACATATATAGAAACTTATCTAATTCAACAACAGAGATGCTGAAAATTATACTACTCCGTATATTGAGCAAACACATATAGAAACTTACGATGAATGGCTTGGAGGTCCATCACATCATTAAATTCAAACTAATGCACAAGTTCAGGTACCAATATCATACATACTCAGAATCATTTGTGTCCATCATGAAACTAGCATGCTTTATTACACAACAAACTTTAAATTTGCAATAAGTGACTAGAATCAACTTAATAGGCCGGCCTCTTTCATATTTTCAACAGAGTCAACCAAAGTCTTCTCCAATGACCTATAGTTCCATCCAAGATTCACCAACTTCTCACATGTGTAATTCAGCTCTTCGTTCGAAACACGGAGACTGTAATAAAAAGGCAGGTACGGGTTGTCAACTCTTAAGAGCTTAATCGATTTTAGATATAAAGAACTAGAAAATTAAACATACTCAGTAGCAGGATAACTGTAATGAGGAAACAAGTTCTTCAGCAGTTCTATCAAAGACTTTGTCCTCAACACATGTGACGAACACAAATACCTCCCCTCTGCTTCAGGCTTTTCGTAGGCGAGGAGCAAAGCGTTAGCACAATCACGAACATCCACTATAGGAATATCTATATCTTCCTCGGCATTGTCGAACTCAAGGAGATTGAAAGTGTTCTTACCTTGGAAGAGGTTCAAAAGAATCAAGTTAGTGGTACATACCGTCGATTGAAGCATTGGCCCGAATACTACGGATGGACAAACTGAGACAACGTTGATGTTGTTCTTTTTTCCGAATTCCATAGCTTCACGCTCTGATACTGCCTTGCCAGCGCAATACCACTTCTCAGTTTTCATGCAAAATTCAGGATCAGTCCAACAATTTTCATCCACTATTTGATCCTTGGGCCAACTAGGGTTTACAACAACAGCAAGTATAGATGAAACAACGACAACCTTGTTCACTTTACTCTTCAGGCATGCATTCCGTACATTTCGAGTTCCTGTTATGGCAGGTTCGAGCATCTCCGCCTGTTTTGACGTGCATGTGACATGCAAAATAAGCCCATGATTATAAATTTTATATATACTCTTCGCAGGCCTGACTCCGAGAAAGCAAAAACAATTTTGGGCCGAAGACGAAAAATTTTTTGGGCCTTAACTAAAAATGAGTATTTTGTTGGTTTAAACAATTAAATTTTTATATAGGTTTACCTGATTATAATTTGGGTTGTGTAAAAAATTTTTTGTAAAAAAATATGATTAAACATGTCTCAAATGAGACTTGAACCTATAACTTTTGGTTGAGAGTAATATCACTTTGACACTAGACCAAGCTAGTGGTCGTGTAATTAAGTTTAAACATTAAATATGCATATTGTTTTTAATAAAAATAATATAATTTTTTTTTTAAAAATCGGGCCTAACGAGGTGTCGGGCATGTAACCATCGACCACCCTGCCACCCCTATTGGCCGGCCCTGACTCTTCTGTGAGATTATATGTTATTATTAGGCTATATTTTGTGGTGTAGCAAACAAAGCTAAATATAGGAAAATTGGGGATTGGTTGAGGTTCAAGGGGACCCATCCCCTCATCTTCAGTTGTTCTGATCTCTTTGACGCCTATTAAGGGGGTAGCCCCCCATATCTAGCGCCTTCGATTCTTAACCTCCATGTGTGTAACACCCTTGTGGGTGAGGTGGCTAGGAGCGTTAGCCCATAACAAATAGTCCGTGGTGTGAAGTGTCAATCTGTCACTAGGTACGGAACAGAACTGAGGTTTTTTGAGATGGTCGCCAAAATCATAGCTTTATTGTCCCAAAATAGTCTTTGGGGCATGTTTGGCTAAGCTTATGGAGAGCTCCTTATAACTTATGGAGGGATAAAAAGACAAAAATGCCCCTCCATAAGTCACTGTAACACAAACTTACAGTGACTTATGGAGGGGCATTTTTGTCTTTTTATCCCTCCATAAGTTATAAGGAGCTCTCCATAAGCTTAGCCAAACATGCCCTAAATATATCCAGAAAATATCTAGATATCCGTTTAATCAGATTTCTTACCAACGCAAAATATCTTCACATAATATTTCATTACGGTTTCAAACACCAAAAATATTAACGACCATGGCATTTTGTCTCAACCATAAATTTTCACAAACACTTTCAATTATAAAATGTCCGTAGTTTGACAAATAGATGTTATTAAAAGCATATTAAAATGTGTGTTCTTAAAAGAAATCTATTAATTTAATTTTTTTATTTAAAAATGTATTCTTTCAAGTAATATATCTATAATATATATATAAACGAAGACATAAAAATCTTACGTGTCGTGATGTGGTCGCTCTCTCTTTTTTTGGAGTCACCAGAATTGCTTGATTTTTAAATGGAGGCTTCTCATGCATTTGACCCGAATTTATGGGTATGAGTCTTACCAAACCCAGAGATTCCTTAAACGGGTTATAACATCTCATTAAATTAAAAATTATTCTCACCAAATTATTGATGTAAAAATCCTATAAAATAGGATATAATAAAAATTAATATCATATTTATTATAAAAAAGATATATGTATTATTTAAATTAAAAAACCAATTTGATAGTAACAAAAATAAACGGGTCTTCGGTCTCATCAAACCATAAGTATATTATTAATTTTCATAAATATTATTGATAATTAAAAAACCAATTTTATAGTAAAAAAAAATAAACGGGTCTTGGGTCTCATCAAAACCATATAGCTTTTAAACCAGGTTATAACATCTCATTTATTTGTATAAACGAAGACATAAAAATCCTACGTGTCGCGATGTTGTCGCTCCCCCTTTTTTTGGAGTCACCAGATTTGCTTGATTTTTAAATGGAGGCTTTTCATGTATTTGACCCGAATTCATGGGTATGAGTCATACCAAACCCAGACATTTCTTTAAACGGGTGGTTATAACATCTTATTAAATTAAAAATTATTCTTACCAAATTATTGATGTAAAAATCTTATAAAATAGGATATAATAAAAATTAATATCATATTTATTTTAAAACATATATATATATATATATATATTATTTAAATTAAAAAACCAATTTGATAGTAACAAAAATAAACGGGTCTTGGGTCTCATCAAACCATAAGTATATTATTAACTTTCATACGATAAAAAAAATATAAATTCAAATATAAATAAATATTAGAACAAACAATATAAAAAACCCCGTAATACAGGGGATAAAAACTAGTATATATATATATATATATATATATATATATATATATATAACTATAACTAGTACGTTTAATTATAATACACCCTTTAATAAGGAGTAAGTAAGTTCATATTTTATGGGAGAGAGGATTTACATCCCCACATAGTTTATCTTTTAAAAGGGTAACTTTCCATGTCTTTTTAAGTCAAATAAAGAAGTTATTGTAATTTTATCGCTGCAGTAAGAGTGTTCATAGAAGCTCAAGCCCGAATCTGAATCTAAAATATCTGAAAATTCGAATCTGAATTGGAAAATTTGATATTCGAGATTCAGATATCCAAAATATTTTTTGAAGTATTAAATAGTACATATTATTTATAAATTTTAGCTAATTTTTGGATATTTCGGATATTTTTTATGCTATGGAGAATTTTTAGATATTTTGGATAATTATTCGGTTTTTTGGGATATCTAAAATATTTTTTAAAGAAGTCCTTCAATTTTTTAAAGCTATTATTTTTTTCTAGAGTTTTGGATATTCTATTCACTTTCCGAACGGATATCCGAAATTTCATATTCGGATTCAGATAGTGAAATATACTATCCGAAATGTCCGGATATCCAAAAGTCAAAATATCCGACTTTAAACACCCCTACGTTGCAGGACTAATCAGGTGACCTTACAATAAAAAACAAAATAAAACTTTAGCATTCAATTTGTATTTTAGATTTTTAGTTTACTTGAATGGATTTAAAAACAACATTTATACTTTTTCTTGTTATCTATTGTTATGTTGTTGCTTGCTGCTAGACCCAATTTTAAGTCTTGTTCTTGGCATATTCTAATTTTAATATTTTTTTATTCAAGTTTTGAACCTGCCTCATTTTAATTTTAGTTTTTTTTTCTTTTTTAATATAGAAATGAATCTATGTATATATAGATTCTACACTAAATTAAGCTAACAAAAAAAGTAAGGTGGTGTAGAATGTATATATAGATTCTACACTGAATTAATCAATAAAAAAGTAAGGTGGTTTAGTATCAAAGTTGTGTTGCACTATGTTTGTTGCTAGTTTGAACGTTGCGACTTGTTTCCTTTGCCTTTATCATGGTGTTTTTCTTTGGCAATTTTTTTATATAAAATAGAAGTGTTTAATTTCTATTGTTTCTATTGTTAGTTTTACAATACACCGGCACAACGTGCCGAGGGCAACCTCTAGTTAGTATTATTACTTTTTTTTTTCTGTTATGGTAAGCGTTTCTTATTTTATTACTTTATTTCATTATTATTATTATATATAACAATTGAGAGTTTTGGTGTAAAAAAAACACTATTGGCCACCATTTGACGGCGCCTTATTGGCGCAAGTTGTGTTTTTTTTAAATATTTTTATTATAAGTTTTGGTTGGTAACGAAAACCAACCGAATACCATATTTTTTGTTTTAGTTCTCGTAGCATAACAAAAGTGATGGAAACCGATTTGTTTTATGTAGACTCACTGCATTTAGTTTTAGTTCCTGTATTGTAACGAACTTTATGAAAACCGACCGAGTGTTTTTTTTTGTTTTAGTTCCGATATTGTAACGAACGTGACAAAAATCAGTCGAATTTGCGTAGACTTACCGTCTCAGCGCCTGAAATCGACAGAGGTCGTGATTTACCAACGCTCGAGTTTTAGCGAACGACGCCACCCCATTGGTCCACCTAAGTTTTTATTATTTTATTTGTTTTATTTGTAGTTTTAATTCCGGTACAATAACGCGTGTAACCGAAACCGACCAAATTCACGTTAACTTACCGCCTCAACGTATGGAACTGACAATACTTAGATTTTACCACTGTCTGAGTTTTACCGACATGCCTTGTCAATAAAACACTAGTTTATAGTTTATATATATAAGGGTTTGCATTTTTTAAATATATACTATGATATTCTTTTATTTAATACTTTAGATATTTGTTTTAAAAATATTCAATTAAAAGGTCTTTGTTAAGCTACCTATAAATCATAAAAAATAGTAATCATATATTCTAACAAATGAATATCTTTTTTATCTTAGGACCCCCAAATTAGAAGTTTCGAATCCGTCATCATATACAACGCACATCTGCGTACCAGTGAGAAGCTCTTACCTGAGGATTAGTTACTTTTCCGCAGGAACGGGTGTTGCGACATGAATAACACCCGTGCACCATGGATGGCACCACAAAGACCTTCATAGTCTAGCAAGTCTGCCTTGACGAGATGGAGTCTCTCATTAGCGTGGTCGAGTTGCTTCACGTGACCATTTTTCTTCTTATCATCTGCAGCCGAATTTTATGGCAAATTTTTGATAAAAAAAATTCAACCCATTATATCGACTTAAACGAGCCAAGTAGTGTAACATACCAGGGTCTCTAACGGTTCCATGAACAACATAACCCTTGGCCAACAATTCCTTCACTACCCATGAAGCAACATATCCTCCAGCACCGGTTACGCACACACTCTTCATATCCCTTCTCTCTAACTTTAATTTCCTTACACAAGGACAAAAAAAAAACTATGAATTCTTGGAAACTAATTTAGTCCATTACTTATAGGAAAAGTATCCTGTTTAGGATAGTGTCCATTTGAATCGTGTACGTACCTTCAAACAAAGCACGTGTGTAGCCCAATGTGTTTAATTTTCTACAATCGTCCTCCTCTGTACACTGTTCAGGATAGGAAGCTTTGATCGAGTAAATTTACATACTTTGTTATTTTTCAACTTCTAAATTTTTACATTCTACACTTTTTATTCCACACCCCCTAACTACCTTACCATCCTACCAGAGTGGAAATAAAGAGTAAATTTACATACTATAAATATATAATAACCATTTTAACAATAAAATCCAAAACTTTAGTGATGTGATGACTGTTGATACTATAAATCAATTAAACAAGTGACCCGTGCCTTAAGTAGAACAAAGATATAGAATTGGCAACCTTTTAAAACATACAACTAAAAGCCTAGCCAGTATCTAAATCTTCACTCTTCAAACAGAAACAGCCTTCCAATCACAATTCTCCATCACCTTAACCCAAAAGCATTGATGTTTAGGTCTGCCTCATCCAGCACCTGTCAAACATATATGAAAGTCAATATATCACAAAAACGAACGCAAAGATTATAGAAATGCTGGACAGTTGACTAGTTTATCAAGAACACAATTTAGATAAGGGTCTTTAACCATCCATTTGTCTTTACAGAGATCATATTTGTATGTGATAAATTGGTAACTAAGTGTTGGTAATTCCGGACCGTATTCACGAGTCGGTGAACATGGAATGACCTAAGTGTAATATGATCATTATGGTAATGTCTTGGTCAACAATTGAGGGTTACATTATAAATATAAGGCTTGGTTTGAGGCATTAGATGTGTGATCAATAGGTAATTTTTGTAACGAGTTTTTGAGTCATTTTTATCTTGCAATAATAAAGTGTTTGTCGATTATGTGCCTTGAAATGGTATCAAAGCTTGGTGTAATCCTGGACCAAGCTCGAGGTACCCCGGGTTGATATCAAGATCTAGTCGCCGCATGGATACATGTCGCCGTCGTGAAGAGATCTAGAGTAGATCGTTTTTGATCGATTATGTGCCTTGAAGTGGTATCAAAGCTTGGTGTAATCGTGGCCCAAGCTCGAGGTACCCAGGGTTGATATCAAGATCTAGCCGTCGTAAGCCTATCGCCGTCGTGAAGAGATTTAGGGTAGATCGTTTTTGCCAAGGTGACATCTATATAGAGAGATCTAGGGTTAACCCAGGGTCGGATTTGAGCCTGTGCAGGCTAGGAAGTTGCCCTAAATTTTTTCCATGTTTAATTCTAGTCCATTGGCCCAAGTCCTGAAAAACAACTCAAATATGTTAATAATACGCTGCAGACGCTTGATATAGGAGCCAAACTCAGTGACGGTTTCTGAATTCCAGGTATTCCAGCGATTCACGAACCAAGGAGACGACATTCTTGATTACAGATGGCGAGTCAACATTAAACCCGAATCAGTGAATCCTTTGATTATTTGACAAATAAATATTTAATTTGGCCTTTATAGTAGCTTCTGGTTCTCATTTATGAAACGTGTTTTTTTTTTCTTAGTTGAAATTTAAAGCAAGTTTTGATAAGTTCTTTATTCTTTAATTAAGCTTGACAACATGACAACTGATTAGTAATTTAGAGTAGCTTGACAAATGATAACAAAATCAATTGAAAAAAATATGCATATATATAACTAATAACGAAAAAAGTCACTTCAACTAATATACTAAATTGCTAAAAAGTTTGTCTCCTATGCAACTTTAGTATTTAGTAATTTAGTAATATTAGTATGTATATAACAGTTTAGTTGTAACGGGAATTGAAAAGCAAATATTTGAGAAAGATATATACAACACAAGGTATTATACTAATATGAGTGGTGTATTAGTAAAGCAAGAATTAACATCCATTTCTAAATTGTTGGATGACAGAATAATTAAATGCTTGATTATTTGAAATTTTAGTTCATCATTATTACATTCAACGACCTATCGTTTTATTATGGTTTACATATATATTTACGTTAAATTTTGGGGGCCCATTTTTATAACTCGTGCAAGGCCTACGAAAACCATCGAGTTATTCGAGCTCTTGGGGACGGTCGTGGGTTAACCGACTAGAGAAGCTAAGTAAGATATAGGAAATGTTAACCAATTGCTTCAGGAAGCCGCACCAGATATTTTTTATTAATTCCGTGAACCATGGAAATGACTAACATGGGTGAGTTACAATACTTTTTGCGCTTGCAAGTCAAACAAACTAAAAACATGAATATTTCTACAGCAATCAGAGTATGTTAAAAATCTCATAGAAAAGTTTAAAATGACTGATTACAAAGCAAGTTCCACACCCATGAGAAAAGTTGATATCCACTAACACATGGTGAAACAGGTGAATATGTTGATAAGACCTTGTATAGATACATGATTGGATCATTGATGTATCTAACTACATCTAGGCCTGATATCATGTATGCAACATGTAACATCCCCAAAATTTCGATCCAAATTTGACAACTTAGGAAAGTTGACGGATCAAAAATAATCTAAAGATAAGTAATGAGAAAATATTAAATAAGGAAATATAAGAAAAATAAGGAAATAAAAATATTTCCTAAAGTTAAGTTTACTTACATGAAAGAAATTCCATCCCACATTGGAAGATGTAAGAAAGTGGAAGCATTCCACCAAGGTATAAATAAGGAAGATGGAATCCATCCCACATGGAAAGTGGTAAAGAAATGGAAGCTCTTTATAAGGAAGAGATTTTCCATAGTAATATTCTTTTATGAATATTATGCACCCAAGAGGTCCTAGCGGAGGGTGCGTAGCACCCGACGCCCCCGCGCACGCACTCGGGCGAGGACGAGGTCGAGGACGAGGGCGATGGCAAAGGGCCTTGGGTGCAATGTGGCGCTTTGGTGGCGCACTTTGAGCTTTAAGAGCCGCCTTAGTATTTTTGGACAACGAGAATTAGACTAGAAATGACAAGCTACAAAAGATGAAGGACCAAAAGTGAAAAATAATATCCAGGAACCCATCGCGCTACGCGATGAGTCCAAGAAGACGGCCATCGCATACCGCGATGGGCCGTGATGACTCATGGACACGTGTCACACTCAGGTGACACGTGGCAGCACGACGTGACACGTGGCAGAACGTGTCAGACCACGTGGCACACGTGTCAGGCCACGTGGCGACACGTGGCGTGATTTCTATAAAGGAGCCGTAGCGGTACGTGATGGCGGGACAAGTAGGACCCATCGCGTACCGTGATGGGATCCAAAATCAGTTATAAATAGGGGGTGGATCGGCTCATTTCACACACACCTCCCATACTCTCTCTCTAAGTTATTTTCTCTCTCTACCTCGGTTTGCGTGCCGAACATTGTTTTGCGTGCCGCCGACCCGACAAATAACACATCGTAATCCGTGCCATAAACCCGGTGTTTTCCTCGAAGTGCGTGCCACTCAAGAAACCGGACATTTCGTCTCAAAGTACATGCACGACCCGGCAACCGAACATTGCCTCGATTTGCGTGCTAAGAAGGGTTGATCAAGAGCGTCTCGATAAACGTGCATATAGAGTAGAAGTGCTGCTCGTATAAACTTAGGAATATCTAACTCCGAATACCCGTGCGAGGTAAGGGGTTCTGCCTAAGTTATTATTTTATTATTATAAATGGCTTAGACCATAGTCGGAAATATAGCCGAACCTTGATTATGATTAAGAGTTATATAATTTTTCTTAAGCGAAGGTTATAGTTAAATAGTATTTCTTTATGATTAAGAAATATAATATTTGTATAGAAAGAATATAAAATTAATGTTTCTTCTTGAAGGAGAAACATAGTATGAAAATGATAAACAAACAAAGGGACTAAAGGTCCAAATGTTTTGAATAAACAAAGGTTTTTATCAAGGTTAAAGCTATACAAAACGGACTAAAGGTCTGAAGCTAGATCGTTGATCTAGTTATTTATATAAAGGTTATTCTCGTACTATAGGTCCGAGGTAACAAAACAAGAAGAAGAAATCAGAAAACAGGAATCATTATCAGAAACTGATTATAAACAGACAAGGTGAATACGCCCCAAACCTTTTATAATGAGTCTGAATGTTTGCATAGGATTTACGAATCCTTAAAAACTTTGTGTACGATAATAAGAAACAGACACTCTGATTAAGAGTATACATGTGTCTGGATCCAAACATACATGGTGACTCGGCATTTCCCCGAGGCCATGCATATCATCAACATGCCTCTGAAGGTCTACGGGACTGTTCAGAGAAATGATATTTGGTATATAATTAATTGTACATGGTACTTAGGGTAATTTTATCCCAATTTAGTTGGGTGCCTAATGAGTAGTCACAAAGGTATTATTGTTGGTTTCACAAAGGTATTGAAAAGATAATTTTATAGTCAGTGTTATTCACCAGCTTTGTGCTGACGTATTTCTCCCCCATGTTACAGGAAAACAAAGAAGGGGTTAGAAAATACAAGCAAGAAGGAATAGAGGATTAGAGTTATAGTCATTAGATGTTATCTGATGGCTCAGATATTTTATTTCAAAATATTATAAAGAGTTATGTTTTATAAAGAAATGCATTTGAAATATCCAACGGGGTATTTAAACCCGAGAGTTTAATAAGTTTTCAAAGTAAAAATATTTTATCAAAGACTTCCGCTGAAATAAAACCCGCAACTCTGATTTATTTACAAAACATGTACCAACTTGTGGTCACACGCCTAGGCCCTAAAGTGGGGTGTGACACAACATGTGTGTGTGCAAGATATCAAGGTTCACCAAGGGAATCTCACTTATGTTCTGTTAAAAGGTTTTTTTAGATACCTCAAAGGTGCATCTAGCTTAGGGATCTGGTATTCATCCAGCACAAAGACCCAGTTTGTTGGTTTTGTAGATAGTGATTATGCAGGTTCTCAAATGACAAGAAAATCAACATCTGGAGAGTGTCAGTTCTTTGGAGATGCATTGGTCTCTTGACAGAAAAAAACAAACTACTGTTTCAAACTCAATTGCTAAGGCGGAGTATATTGCTGTTGCAAGTTCACTGCATAAATTCTTTGGCTACAAAACCAATTACTTGATTACGGAATCACAACTTTAAAAACTCCATTGAAATTTGACAGTTAAGTTGCTTTGACTTTATCAAAAATCCATTCCAGCATTCAAAGACTAAACACATTGAGATCAGACATTACTTCTTAAGGGATTGCTATGAAAAAGGGTTGATATCAATTAAACATATTTCATCTGAAAATCAGTTGGTTGATGTGTTTACCAAAGAACTTGATGCAACAACTTTTCAAAAATTGATTTCCATGTTGGGAATGGTAAATTTTGCATAATCATTTTTACAAAGTCAAAACAATTGTTTACAACTAATTTTTGATAATAAAAATATTTTAAAAGACTTTTTGTATATCTTTTTATGTATAAATAATGAAAACCTGTTGTTTTCAAAATTAATGATCAACAATTGATCAATGTTTTCAAAATAACTGTTTTTTTAAACTGCTGTTGAGGAAAATAATGAAAATAATTGTTTCAATACAATTGTTTATCTAAAACAACTGATGAAAATCAGTACTTCAAAAGACCAGTCAGTTTTCCTCAAAACTACTAATCAATGTCAAACAACAGTTGTTTAATTTTTTTTCTCAACAGTGTTTGGAAAACCAGCCGTTGTTTCAATAAAACAGTGGTTTTAACACGGTAACTTTTAATCACCCACTTGCTTAACCACCTAATATCTCACTAATCAAAAGATTACCTTCTATAATCATCTTTCTTAACCCTAAAGAAACCTTTTGCCTATATTTCACTCCGTCTTTTCAAATAACTCTCTCATTTCACTTGCCAATCATGTTTATCATCCTTCATGCATACAAAAATCATCGCACAAAACCTTAGAAACCTACAATTCACGTATCCTCATAATTTGCTACCATATCTCACTCGTAGCCCTTCTTACCCAGAATTTGACAACATGATCTGAAAAATCACTGATAGTAGATACTTCTATCAATTAAAATTAGACCATGAAATTTATCCCACTCTAAAAGACTTCTTGAAACATGCATTGGTTCAATATGCAAAGGACAACAAGACACCTTTGTTCATAAAGTTTAAGGTGGGTCAGACAGAAATAATTGTATCATCTTTACTCCTTTTACAACATCTGGAGTTGAATGATGATGATTTTCCTTCTAAAATTGTTGCATCTACATTGAAGTCAGAACTCACTGAGAGAGGGTATGTGGGTTCTACTCAAAAACCTACACTTTATAAAAGTTTATTCCTCTCTACAATGAAGTTTCTTTTTCATACTTTACTTCAGTATATGTCAAGCAAAACCACAAGTTGGAATGGGTTGCCATTAAATTTTCAATATCTGGCATACTCCATTCTAACTCGTGAACATTACTGCTTTTCAAAATCCCTTTTCAATGATTTGGTCTCAAATGTAAATGCAATGATTACTTTTAAAGGCAAACCATTTTTGATGTTTCCATGATTTTTATTGACATATCTCATGAAGGTATTGACCAAAATTGATTTTATTCAAAGAACATTTGTACAAAGTCAAAGCCTCAGCAATGAGATATTTGCAAGAATGAAGGATTCCAAATCATCAATCTTAATTAATGGATAGGAACCTATCCAAACTGTAGATGCTTCTGCACAGCAGTTACAGAAACCGAGCCCACTACTCAAGGTGATCAGGATACTCAACGTAGTATCATGAAACCCACACCTACCGCCAAAAAGAAAAGTTCCAAGAAAACCACAAAACTAAAATCCTCAAGAAACCTAAAAAGGTAATTCAGGAAGATAAGGTTCCTAAATCATCCGTGGCATCATAAAGACCACAAAGAACATTAACTGTTGTTACTTCCTCACAACATGTTACACCTCCACCTAAAAAAATTCCTTAGTCATCCTCACAAAAGGAAACTGTTGTAAGCACAGTAGATCCACATCAAAGGGTTGAAGGGCTAACCAACACTCCAACTCCAAGCCCCTCTCCCAGGGCTACTTTTCTTTCAAACCCATTGGATCATCACATCATAACCACCGAGAATATTGCTCAAGTAATTGCCAAAATATCCAACATCACTGAAAGCAGCCCGTTCTTCACCACACTACCTGAAATGGAAACCACTTCCAAAACTTCTAATGTTGAGATTGTTAGTACCAAACCAGAGCAAGAGGAGGCTACAATCCCTATCACTACAGGTGATTTGGATTTGGGATTAGAAGCAACTACTACAACTGTTGAAACAACTGTTTCATAGTTGGACAGTTGTTTAGGATATAAGACTCCTATCCCAGCAACAACTGATGATATTTTAATATCTGAAACAGTTGGAAGTCTCTAGTACCAAGAAAAAGGAGCATCTGATCAATTTCATGATGCAAATCCTGACTTTGATACGTATAAAAATGTTGATGTAGGTAAAACTACTGATGCCAGGATAGCAGATGAGACTATTAATTTAGTTGATTCTAAAACAATCCAGGATTTGAAGGATCATGTTCACAAGTTGAACACAGAAGTCATGGAGCTCAAAAAGCTCATCTCAAACATGACTCAACCTCAAGTCCAATAACACCATGACAATACCCAATTATTGGCCTCCATCAGGAGTGAATTCCAATCTTGCATACAACAATTTGTCACTCAAAAGCTTTCAGCCACTAAAAGCTCAAGCACTCAAGAGGGTATAACCACCTCTAACCCAGAGCTTGTTGAGCTAAGATCCTTTATTACTTCTCAATTTCAAATATTACATATCAAAGTCAATACTGATACCACCATGCTTATAAACTCACTAAACACTCTTGCCAATGAATTAAGAAAGAATATGGTGGGTCAAAGAAACCAATTGGCAGAACTCACTGGTATTGCTCCTCGTGCACCATGGTTTCCAGAGTAAGCTCAGGCTGTTGTTGATGCCTAAATGGGGAGAATATTCTTGAAGCCTCAAGGAATGAAATTGAAGCCTCGACAACTGAAGAAGTTGCAAAATTGAAAGAAATGCTGAAAAAGGGAAGAGAAGCAAAAGAGAGGGCACCGGTAAAGCAACTAAGAGACAAATTAGAAGAAACAACCCTTCAAATACAAAAAGGTTCAAGTTTGTGTCTAAAGGAGGAAAAAAGGTGGTAAAGCAAAGAAAAGACCAGTAGTTACACAAACTACTGATGAATCTGAAGATATACCAGTAGTTCATGAAACTGTTGGTGATCAATCAGTTGTTACACCTTCAGCTGACTCAAGACCAGTAGTTACCAAAACTGTTGATGTTGTTGCAGACCAAACTACTGGTGCTCTACAAGAACCAACAGTAGTTTCAGAGACTGTTGATGCATCCAAGGTAACACAAGAACCAACTATTATTCCAAAGGTAGTTGAAACCTTGATGTCAAAGCCTAGTCAAACAAAGGGCTCTTACAGTAGTTTGAGGAGGAGGAAGCTTATCTTGCCTGAAGAAGAGGAAGATGCACCACCAGCTCCTCCTGAAAATAAATTCAAGCCAAAGAACATTGATGACTTGATCTCACATCAAGAACAAGAATCTGCAAGATCTTTGGCTGAAGCTGCACAAACGATGTCTGATGAAGAGGATGCAAGGATATATCAAAAGGAGCTTCTAAAGACAATAGGGTTATGAGCTAATCCTGAAAGTCTCAAATTGACCAATAGCTGACAAACAGCTATTGATGGAATCCAAGAAAGGTGCTCTCATTTGGTTTAAAGGGCATGCAAAATAAAAGGTCACCCTTTAAAAATTCAAAGGCTGGACTTGTGAAGAGCTGCAAGCGAATGTGGAAGGATTGAAAGGCTTCTCAAACAAGAACCTAGTCAAGATCAACCTGAACCTGAGTGGGATCTAGTAAATTCTAGAATCTTAGAAGAAAAATAAAGAGAGATCTTGAAGATGAAAATTGAATTAGCTGAGGCTAATTTTCATTCTAGAAAAGAGACTGCCAGATGGAGAATTGAAAAGCTAAGGGTTGCTGACAGAGATCTTGTAAGAAACAAAGAAGAATCCAATTAAGTTCCTTGCACCCAAAGCTTTATCAATAATCAAACTCCCAAAAAGGCAAAGACCTGTTTAAACAACTGCTCTGATTCCAAGCTTTTGCAAAAGAAAGCATAAATTCAAGACAGATAGCCCTCACGCCAGAAGAAAATAATTGACTGAAGAAGAAGAAGAAGAAGAAGAACTACAAGCCATTGAGGGTATATACAGAGATGCCAATATGGGATTTGTATATGATATTAGTTTGATGCTTCCTTTTCTTCATTATCAAACTTGGCCATTGCTTCTGCTACTGCTCAAAGCCAATCAATTCCTAAAGTCATCAAATGGAGTAAAATAAAAAATAGCTCCTTTGTAACTTTGAAATTTGATTATGGTAAAATACATAGGGTGGATCTGCAAGATGTACCTATGATGGAAGAAGAGCTGTAGAAAAGTTTGCTAGATCTTCCTTTGGAAACGGAAGATGATGATAGTCTTTGCATTGAGATTTTAAAGCTCATCAAAGACTCAACCCAAAGAAGACTGTCTAAATAAGACAATGGAGCAAAAAATAATAAATGGTCTTGGCATCATCATTTCAAGGGGAGATTGTTCAACCTTGATGTGATGCGTTGAGTGCTTATAAAATATTGATATGGGAGATTTATCTTTCGTACAAGATTGTGTTTTATATTTATAAAAGTGATTTCTACTAAGACTAAACACACACAATATAGGAAAGTGTATCTATCGTATACATAAAATAGTATTGGTAAGAACCAAGTATTGATCTGTGGACACAAATGTTTCTAATAATGAATCTCGTTTTAGTTCAATCGAAGTGTTTTAATCATTTTGGGGTTGATTTTTAAAATTTTTATAAAATAGAAATATTTATATATATATATATATATATAAAATATGTAAGTGACAAGAAGAGAAATTCTAAATGAGTAATTCAATTATATGAAGGTTACCATCTAAGATCAAGAATCCACACCATTCTTCCTAATAAAATATGATAGAATAACCCCTCATTTCTAAGTGAACATATTCTATGACATAAAAGAAAGTAGCATACGTATTTTCAAGTCCACCCTTGCTTAATCTCATACTACCACGAGAATGTCAATTTAAGTAGGCAAGTAGTTTGGTAAAGTAGAAATATTAGGATTTGCTTTGATTTCTCATATACTAATTCTAACAACTTCGGGTGGTTATAGTTTAGTCACACAACCTCCCCTTGGTTGATTTAATTAGGTTATAATTACGCATTCCATTAACATATGATTTCTTTAACTAGCATGATAACCAAAGCAATCGTGTTAACAATGTTATTTCAGAATTATCAAAACTAGAGAAATAGATCAAAACTTATATCTCATCATTTCTAAATACAATATAAGGATCCATTTTTTATCTTGAATAAGTTATCAATGTATTATTTTTACCATTTCTAGTCTCCAAGAATATGAGTGTATCATAAATGATCATTAGTCATCAACCTTATTTTTTGAGTTAAAGTGATAAAACATTTCTTCATCAAAGGATAGTTGTAAAATAACCATGTACTTTACGAAATTAAATCACATGTTCAGCATAATCATCAAGTAGAACAAAGCTTCTTCATAGAAATTAGATGGTAAATGGAGTTTAGCTCATAATGAGCATGATTATGAACATTAAAAGAGATGAAGATAACAAAGACATGATCAAACTAGAACAATCTAACCAAATGTTGGATGAATCTTCCCTATTCAATGGTAATGGATGATGATTGATGGGTGATGATGATGATAACCTCCAAGCCTTCAAACTCTCCACAAGATCATCAATATGAGTGTAAAGTGGGTGTCTTTATAAGAGAAACCCGTATAGAAGTTTTCTTCAAGCACACCAAATGAGTGCTACATGCTTCTCTATTTATAAGAAGTCTGGAGGACCAAGCACGACCACGTGTAGGAGGAGGCACACCCCCGTGTACATGTGTCCAGTCGTATTTAATGTTCTGTCAGATCATACATGATGACTCACCATGGGGGTGTGCTTCATGGGGCACGACCCCGTGTTTCTGGTGATCCGTTATATTTCTTTTGTCTTTTCTGAAAGGTGACCATGGCCCCATTCCAAATGCGGCACGGCCCTGTATCCATCTGTCCAATATTTTTTCTTTTTCTTGCAGACTTTTGTTTTTTCTTGCACAGAAAAGCATGGGGGCATGTTCAGTGAAGCATGGGGGCGTGTTTTAGTGTTTTCTTGGATCTTCTTTGATTTTTAATTTTGCTTTTCCTTTGTTTCTTTGTTTGAGGCTTGGGTTTACCTGAAAATACATTTTAACATGATAAGTAGGTATTTGAACTATATTATTTGATGGAAGTTGCAATTTTTAGAGATTATTTGATGTTAAAAACATGTATAATTTTATATACATCAAACATCCCCACACTTGAACCTTGATTGTCCTCAAGCAAGCTACTTATAAATATTCTCTAAAAATAGCGAGTCGGGACCATAGCTTAAACATCCTCAACAGAGTTCCATGAAAATGGGAACAAAATAACCAATCATAAATCATTGGAATATATGTAGTGATATATAAATAAGAGATTTGTTTTTATGAGCTTCGGTTTATGCAAAACATCACGTTCTCACAATGTTCACTCGCACTATGTTTTATATCTGACCATACCTATGATGTATGTATATGAACACTATTAGCCAAAATGTGACATGTGATAAATAAGCTTGTAACAAGTTCAAATCTCCACCTTTGTGAAGGGATTAGGTATTATTTTGGTGGTTCAAGGGTTTAGGTTAATGAGGACGAGGATGGTAAATACAACTTTTGCTGATTGTCGGGAGTCTTAAGATATCTTCAATGGTTAGCTCTTTTCTACCGATTGCTGATTTTTTTTACAAACATAGTGACTCTTTTAAGGTCAAATCGTCAAGACCAGTTTTGTCGAGAATGTGGATGAGTGCTTCCTCAATCCTGCTCTGAACATAACTTCCAACTCTAATGGATCGTTCGGCTTTGACCCTAATATCTCCCACCCTCATTAGTTCGTTATATTCATGTTGAGACTGAGTTCAAGTTTTTCTACATCTTCATTTGCGGGACCAATTTCCGCATCCTAAGCATCGTTCGTATCTTTTTGCTCTTCTTTTCATTGTGCTTTTGGAAACTCCACAAAATGGTGGCCTTTGTTCGTCTTGGCGTCACCTTTTCCTCACCTCATTCCTGAAGAGAAAGATTCTCATCCTAAGTTCTGGAGGCAACCTAGGTTTTGCGAAATGTATGCAGCAACGGAAATCGAAAGAATGCATTTCCAGTTCTTTAGGGTCTGCCTGTAAAAGATCAGTGTTGTATTTTACCGGTGAGAGGGATAAAGTGGTAAGGTTTTTGGGTTTTGTGATTTGGAAAATGGTTTGAGTGAATGGTGATAATATTACCTTCTTCCTTATATAACGCTTCGTGCGGTCGTGATATGAACATTTGCGACAAGTTCTAAATCACACGAAACATGTGACTCATTTAAAGCTTCCGAAAAATTATTTATATGGCATGAGGTTTATCTCTTATTAACAGAGGGATTGGGTATAAACGTCATATTTTGCATAAATCTATTCTCAATATTACAAAACTTCTTTTTACTTTTTTACTTTTTTAGTTGTAATAGATTTTTAGTTGGTTATTTGCAAAAACATTTCTTGGATTTTGGTTTTGTCTAAAAACGGTCTTTGTTTGCTATAAAAATTTTGTTATTAGAGAATCTTATAATTAGTTGAGCAAACAATTGGTCAAGTAATTCCCATCCCCACACTTGAATCTCACATTGTCCTCAATATGAAAAGATTCATAATAAGATTCATAAGAAGTATGGTGGGTAAAATGGAAAGGAACTTCCCTACGGGCACAATGAAATTTCGACAAAGCGTCCCTTGTTTTTCGTCCGTTTTCCTGTAGTGTACCTAAATAATAACTGCACACAACCAACAAACAACCAAAGCATAATACTACTGAAAATTGGGTATGAAATCATCCATACCCTGCCCATACGGGCTAAATTAGTCCATGGTTAAATGTCTTAGCACCTTCGGCCATAATAAGTAGTAAACAAACAAACAACCAAATAGAAATTGTCTCAAACAAACATAATAATGTCAATAAGTACTACCACCCATGCCCATGCGCATACCAGACTTAACATCGTTGATGCTCGTCAGTTGCCCGGGTGCTCCGGGACAAAGGGTCCCCACTGCCTATCCATGCGCTAACCCAACTGATGAATCTCCTGCCTTGTCTTTGCATACTCTGCGGCACAATATGCGTCAGATGCATCAATCTGTCCTGGTAACCTGTCAAAAGAATCGGTTTTGGTGTGAGTCTGTAACTGGTCAATGAGCCCGTATAGCCTCTCGAAAGAGTACTGGCTATGATATGACGAGCTGGGTCCGGCTCCTGATGCTGATGATGGGTCGCCCTGTTGATATTAAGTGCGGTGGCGGGTTTGACGTGGTGGTAATCTGGTCCTCCTCTCAGGTATGTCCTAGATGATCATCTCAGCGGGGTCCTCAGGATCCCAAATCTGGTTGAGGGCATCCTGAAACCTCCACTGTGCTGGGTTTGGCCAATATGCTGGACCATCTGCATACTGATACAAAGGTTAAGATCGAGTGGGATCAGGCTTGGGCTGCGTGTTCCTTCCATGTCTGCACCATAAGCTTTGTAGAGTTTATATATCTATGCACCACCAAATATCAGGGTATTTGGGCTTTTTGCATTTGTTCTAAACAGTTAACAAAATAGGTATGTGATGTTGCATGGTACCTCGTTCTTGATGCAATAAAGAGCCCACAAATCCCTCAATCCTACGACCCCCACGCTCTGGCCACGCTGAGTGACGGTGTGACTCAACAAGCGGTGGATGTACCTCATCAGCGGGTCGCATAAGGCGGTGCTTTTGGCGCTGCTTGTATAGTAATGTTCATTTCCATAACTCAACTGTTCCCATGTTTCTATCCTGGTCTTTCCTGTTCACTTGATTCATCTCCATCCTCATCCGCTGTTGGTGCATGATGTCAGTAGTTCAGTGTCTAGTGTCTGTAATCGAGTCGTTTGGATTTGAGTTTGCATGTAAGCGAAGTTGCTAACAAGTTCGCTGATATAGGCGAACTTGTTAGACAAGCGAAGTTAGTGACAACTTCGCCTGAACATGCCAGGCGAAGTTGTCGTGTCTATATAAGAATTTGTATACGGCTTATTAAATAACATAGTTAATAGTTTTAACAGTTTGTGTATTCGAGTCAGAGAGTTTTGTATCCGGTGATCATAGTATCACGTGTTTACGGTTGGAATACAACGTGTGTTTGGTTATCGTCTCGTGTGTTAGCTCGTATTGTTTTCTATACTCGTAACGTCTTACGTAGGGATTCCGCACCTGCGTAGTACGCGATATCTCGTGTAGATCCGGCTGGGAACCTACAATTGTTCCCAAGAAAGCAACACAAGAAATCCCATCTCACCAAGAAGGTCAATTCAATTGTCAGTACCCTAGAATTACTTCACATGGATCTCTACGATCCCGTGAATGTAAGAAGTCTAGGAGGAACATCTTACTGCTTGGTGATCACTGATGATTTCTCACGATATTCCTGGGTATATTTCCTGAAGTCAAAGGATGAAACAGTGCAGATGGTGAAGAATTTGATTACCAAGGTGGAGAATATCATGGGGAAACGGGTTAAATTCATCAGGAGTGACAATGGAACTGAGTTCAAGAACTACGAGATGGAGATCTTCTGCTTACAGAAGGGGATAGAACACCAATACAGCGCACCGTATACACCGCAACAAAATGGAGTGGCTGAGAGGAAGAACAGAACCTTAATTGAAGGAGCCAGAACCATGCTGGCTGATTCGAAACTTCCCGTGGTGTTCTGGGCTGAAGCTGTTGCAACAGCCTGTTATATCCTTAATAGAGTGTTAACTGTTAAAAGATTAAATAAAACCTGTTATGAACTTATGCATGGGAGAAAGCCCAACTTGAGTGGTCTTGAACCATTCGGGTCCCCATGTTCGATATTAAAGACCAATTCTAAATTTGGTGAAGTAGCCGACGAAGGAATCTTAGTCGGATACGTTGTTGGGACTCCCAACAGACGGGTCTTTAATACATCCAACATCAAGGTTGAGGTGGTGTGTAACACTGATATCACAAGTTACAAATCACCAAAACCAAGCTCGGGACTCGCTGGGGTTTTCGACTATGATAGACTTTTTAAATCTTTTAACATACCTTATCTGGATTTTGCAGAAGTTGAGGAAAGAATTGCTACGAAGATGATATGCGATGAGGAAGACACTTTGGTGCAACGACCACAGTATGATGAATGTCAGCCTTCCTCGTCAAATGCTGTCAATACCCCTGCTGCCTCTACTGAAGAGGAATTCATCAATCCGTTTCACTCTCAACATCAATCACCCATTGATGAGCTATCTTCGAACTTGGAAGATAATCTGAATGTCAGTTCGGTTCCGACTACGAGAATTCACAAAGATCATCCTTTGGAGAACGTGATAGGTGATCTGTCCGCCGGTGTACAAACAAGAAAAGGCTTGAATGAGCACACCTGTGTTTACACAAGCATTAAAGAATCAGGCATAATCAACGAGTGCTTGTACACCTGCTTTATCAGCCAGATTGAACCAAAGAACTATCAAATGGCTCTTAAGGACAGCTCGTGGGTCGAAGCCATGCAAGAAGAGTTAGCTCAGTTTAAGAAAATGGAAGTATGGAACTTGCTTGCAAAACCAAGGAATGTGCATGCGATAGGCACGAAATGGGTCTTCAAATGTAAGAGAGATGAGAAAGGGATTGTTATCAGGAACAAGGCGAGGCTGGTTGTTAAAGGCTTTAATCAACAAGAGGGGATTGATTACAATGAGGTGTTTGCTTCTGTAGCAAGATTAGAAGCCATTCGTTTGTTTTTGGCATTTGCTGCTCATAAGGAGATGAAGGTCTTTCAGTTGGATGTGAAGAGTGCGTTCCTAAACGGTAAAGTCGACAAGGTTGTGTATGTTGAGCAACCTCCGGGTTTTCCTGACCCTGACTTTCCCGATCACGTGTACAAGCTAAGTAAAGCGCTGTATGGACTACATCAGGCACCTCGTGCCTGGTATTCAACCTCATCAGATTACTTGCTTGAGAATGAGTTTGAAAGAGGTAAAATTGATAGCACATTGTTCTTCAAGAGAAAGGGTAGCGACTTTCTGCTGGTGCAAGTCTACGTGGACGACATTATCTTTGCTGCATCAAAGGTCACCATGTGTCAGGAGTTTGAGGCCGTCATGAAGAAGAGATTTGAAATGAGTGCTATGGGTGAACTAACCTTCTTTTTAGGATTGCAGGTTGATCAAAGGAAAGATGGGATGTTCATTCATCAGACGAAGTATGTACATGATGTTCTCAAACGCTTCAAGATGGAGGACAGCACTCAATATGATACTCCGGTCTGCGTCAATCACAAATTGGGTGCTGATTCAGACAATGATGCAGACGTGGACCCAACCCAATATCGGGCTATTATAGGTTCTTTAATGTACTTAACTGCTTCTAGGCCTGATATAATGTTTGCTGTTTGTCTTTGTGCACGCTTTCAGGCAAACCCAAAAGAATCTCATTTGAAGGGTGCGAAGAGGATACTGCGGTATCTCAAAGGCAAGCCGAAGCTGGGGTTGTGGTACTCGAGAGGAGGAGACTTGGAGCTAGTCGCTTACACAGATTCTGATTATGGAGAGTGCAATCAGAGTCGGAAGTCTACAACTGGTGGATGTCAGTTTCTTGGTGGCAGACTAGTGTCGTGGCAATGCAAGAAGCAGACCTCAGTCGCAATTTCAACCTGTGAAGCAGAATACATGGCAGCATCCAACTGCTGCTCCCAGGTTCTTTGGATTCAACAACAGTTGCGCGATTATGGTCTGAATTTCTCACTTACTCCTATTTGCATTGATAACACTGCTGCTATCTCAGTAACTAACAATCCCGTGAAGCACAGTAAAACTAAACATATTGACATACGTCATCATTTTATACGGGATTGTGCTGAGAAGAAGCTGATTGAGCTCGAAAAGGTTGACACGTTAGATAATTTCGCTGACTTATTCACGAAAGCGTTTGACAAAACTAGATTTCAAAACCTTGTTGAGCTGAATGGGATGATCAATCCCGAGTAACCATGCTTTGTGTTTGTGTTAAAAAAAAAAAAAAAAAAAAAAAAAAAAAAAAAAAAAAACACGTCACTATCGCTTAGAATTATGTCGGTCGCCTCAGTTTGAAGGACATGTCTTCGGATATGTTTGGTCCTCATTTCTACTTGTAGAATATGAGGATAGCCATTAACCAGATGACTGAAAGTGACCGGGGCGGTTTATGATGAGTTTTCATTCTTTCGCTGAAAATTAGTCGATCATACTTAGTTAGAAGGACACATACTAGTATGTGGTCGGTCCAGCTGATCCATTGGATCTTCGGGATAGCCGTTCACCTGAAGACTTTGATTTCGTCGGGGCGATTGATGTTAAAATTTTTCTTTTCGGGAGATGAAATTATTTTTCAAGTCTACTACTTCGTAAGAAATTACTTTACTATGATTAACAGAAAATTGATCCAACCTTGGAAAATTATAGATATACTGTTTCTGTGTGCTTAACTAGTGAAGTTATTAGGCCTAAAAGACTTTAGAACAGTCATTGTATGTCATGGTAGCTTTTTATGGTGCGTAAAAGTAGAAGTGATACTAACTAAATCTACTCGATTTTATGTGGAAACTCCTTAAGAGTTGTGCATGTCTTCATACATATCTTTCCGAATGATAGGCAGAAAAGCGATTACCCAGTCATACACGAGCCCGTGAGTGTTCTGATTCCCGTGAAGATAGAGTGTCAAGACGCTGCAGTGATCTAGATTCGGGACTTGCAGTTATTTTCTACTTGAAGTTGTGTATATACATGTTAGATTAAATAAAAAAAAAAAAATTCTAGAGTTCATAATGATAATGATTTTCAATCAAGACACAAGAAGGTGAACGGGAAACAGAGTCTAAGATCGAAGAGTAATCACTACTTAATCAGACACTACGGGTCGAGGTCAATTCGGGGTGACTTGGGGAAAGCCAAATACGCCTTGAGAATAGATAGGAGGCATCATAATCTCTGAGTTGTTGCCCACTTAAGTTTTGAGCTTAATTGAACCTAACTCGTATCACAGAAACGATGAAAACCATTTTAAGTAGATTACCTGCTTACAACCTGTTTTCTTTATGTCATAATACAGCTGAACACGGATCTGTGTGACAGTCACGAAATTAGTGTGATTCCTGTTCGGATTTTTTCTAAAACATGGTAATCCCTGTCGAGACTGAAATTTGATTCCGTGTACTTTAATTTTTCAAATTTTTGTTACTTTTGTAATTGTTTGATTTTATACCTGGTTACTTGGTCTTGATCGTATCATTTAACGCTTTAAAGGATGTTTTTAAAACTTTATTGAAAATTGTTAAAAGTATAGGGGTTTGTTTTGTAAATACAGGCGAACTTGTTGATAACTTCGCCTGGAATAGGCGAAGTTGTCGATAACTTCGCTTGTACTAACTTTGACCCTATATAAAGGAATTTAAAGGTCAAACAGTGTCATTATTTCAAAATCACAGCGAAGTTATCCTCTGAAACTTTAGCGAAGTTATCGATATCTCATTATCTGTTTTTATTACCTCGATTCAGATCAAATTAAAGGCGTGTAGGGTTAGATTATCATATTATCAATGTTTTTGAGGTTGATCATCGGTCGTTTCGACTCGATTATCGACCTCGTCTTTCGATACCTTAAACACCCGATTTCAAACTTGTTTTTACGTGATAGTAAACCACTTGAACGTATAAAACTTCATAAAATCATGTATTTCGGAGTCCTCGATCTCCGAAATCATCATCTACACGTCGTTCTAAATCCCTAACTGTTGCCGATTCAAATTCGGCGAAGTTACAGTTTAGGCGAAGTTATCCGTAACTTCGCCTGAGGTTTAACTTCGCCTGATTATTGATTTTGAAACAGTATATGAGGCGATGTTGTGATTAGGCGAAGTTATCCATAACTTCGCCTGGACCATTTTACTTAACTATTTTCAGACGAAGTTCAAGTTGAAGCGAAGTTGTTTCCCAACTTCGCCTCACCTTTAACTTCGCCTATACAGAATTGATCACAACTTCGCTCATAGTAACAGGCGAACTTGTGATTCGCTTTGACGTTTATCTAACTTAACCTGTTTGTTGCAGATATGGCTGCTGTTGCTGGAGCAGGTAGTGCAGGCGGTGATGACGGAGGTGATCACCAGAGACAGTTCTTCCCGGGTCACAACATGTACATAACATTAGACCCGGAAGCGAGCGGAGTTGATGATTTCCGCGAAATCATCACATTTTTTTTACGCTCGAGGATATTCCACGCTATTACAACAACTCTGCCAATATCCTTACCCAATATTGAGGATTTCTGGCAGACTGTGGAATACGACTGTAGAGTCAAGCCCCCGGTGATGCGCGCAACCGTCAACAATCATATTGTTCAGTTCTCTTCTGAACAAATCCGGGCGGCTTTACGATTTGGGAACGAGACAAGGGATGACCCAACAGAGTTTGTAGCTCCTTTCCGTGATGGAGCGTTTTTGAGGATGGGATACTCTGGTCCCTTGGGGGATACGCAGAGGAGGAAAGGCTTTCTACTTGACCAGTGGCGCTTTCTCATGCATGTTATGATCGTTTGCATGTCAGGGAGAAAGGCGGGCACTGATGGCATGGGCGCGACCATGCAGTCAGCGATGACTGCTCTGACATACAACAAGCGATTCAGCTTTAGTCTGATGGTCTTTTATGAGATTGATCGTCAACGAAGAGCGATGGCGCGTGAGCGATTCATCATGTATCCAAGATTCCTTCAAATGATCTTGAATCATGTAGCTCCAACACTTCCTCAGCGCCGTCCGATCCGATATGTTGAGAGTGTGAATAAACGGATCTTCGCCCAATGCAGATCCTCCAGTGCGAGGAGCAAACCTGAGCTCCGTCCTCGACATACTCCACTCTTTGGGTACTTAATTAACCCGGGGTATGTGCCTGCTCGAGGGGACGGGTTTAAGGACCCGGCACCACAACAGGCAGGAGCACCTCAAGCTATACCTGCTGTTCATGTTGTGTCACCGGAGGAGAACGTGGATCTTGATGCAGAATTTGGTGGTCAAGGCTTCTTTGATATGGATCGGGTGGATCCAGAGGAGAACGTTCAGGTTCCGGTTGAACGTGCTTCGACTGTGAATGTTACTAGGGCAGCTACAAAGGTGGCTGGCTCAGATTCTGACGATGAAGTGGCGGAGGCCAGAAGGATTATGGTGACTCGAGAAAGACTACATGGGAAAAGAAAGAGAACAGATGATGATAGCGAGTCGGATTATGAGGAAGAAGTACAACAGTTGATCCGGAGGTCAAGAAGGGAACGGATAGGTGCAGGATCAGGAGCCGGTGAGAGCTCTAGGGTGGTACGTTTCACTCCACCAGCACTATCCGGTATGACAATGGTTCCCTCATCACTACAGGTTACAAGGCCAAGCGCTACGGGTGTTCCCGTGGTGGCTACCTCGTCTACATTTGGCCTCCCACCCACTACTTTCCAACTTTCGACTCCCGAGATCGTTTCATTGCCGCCTCCGACTGTTACTCCATCGGAGGTCGTGGCACAATTTATAGAGTCGACTGTTGTGGCCACTGCAGGGCTATCGGTGACGATACCACCTGCGGTTACGTCTATCTCTACTTCTGAGGTCCCGGTGACATCGGAAATCCCTCCTCAGTACACTCAAGATTTATCACATATGAGGTTCGATTTCGATGCAACCCTATCAGACTCAGAACGAATAGCAGCACTGGAACGGGTCGTGGAAGAGCAGTCAAGGATTAATCTTATCCAGACCCAGGCTATTCAGCGCCTAGTTACAGAGAATCAGATGCAGTCGTCCCTCCTGGTACAACATGGAAAAATCATAGATGCTTTCAAGGAGTTCTTGGCATCTCAGGAGGAGACGAGCTGTAAAGGCGACGAGTTGAGGACCAAGAGACGAAATGATAGAGACGATGATCCCAATGCATCGAAAGATGCAGGTGGTGAGTTGCCAAGAACTGATCAAGCTCTTGGAACTTCCACAACTCAGGGGGAGTCGACATCTGCAGCTGGTGGTGATGATGTGGTGGTGGTTGACGTAGAGGAGATGGATGATGTTTTGGTTGGTGATGATGATGATGTACTACCGAGTGATGTGATGGAGAAGATTGGTGAAGAGATTGTGATGGATACAGAGATAGAAGAGGAGAACGTGGAGCATGAGATACCGCAAGTCGAGAACGTAGATATGAGTCAACGGATTGGGAATGATGAGTCTGAATGGGAAGAGCAGCCTAGGTGGAAGGAAGGCTATGCTCAGTGGTTCGTCAAAACGAAGAAACCGGCGGTCCCTACAATGTTTAAGAAGAGTTACAACATTAAAGGCTATGCTGAAGCGAAGAAAGGGATTATTTGCTGGATATATGATGAGCAGTTGAAGCTCTTCATGATTAAAAGGTATGACGGTGTTCAGTACTTTAGAAGGATGTTAAGATCGTTGAATACACTGCCAGAATGTGAAGTGAAAGACTTAGCCAGAGTGGGATTGATAAACAGAAGTGACGATAATATGGCTAGAGTCATTGGGAAAATTGTATGGAAAGAAAGTATAAAAGAGAAGAAATTTGAGCTGTTGAAGCCACAAAAGGGAAAGCTTGTTGAAGACAAGGATAGAGGTTTGAGAGCTAATGGAAAGCCTTGGATGGTCATGAAGTATAAACCGATCCGGTATTTGAAAGAAGTACCGATGAAGCTAATGCCCAAGGATGTGCTTAAAGACCTGAAGTGGTGGTTTGTAGATTGTGAGACAGCTGAGGCAGTGATGGAAGACGAAGATGAACAAGAGCTGCTTAGAGTGTACGATCCGATGCACTTGGTAAACTTATCGCAAGCTGATTTGCAGGTGTTGAATGACAAGAAGATATTTTATATTCCTGCTTGGAAAGACGAAGCGAGGAAATATCAACGAGTTGTCTCGGTTTGTGTTAGAGAAAGAGTGCATGCTTGAAGATAGAAGATTGAAGATTACAAGACACGTGTTTGAAGCTAAAGAGATGAAGCTACTGCCAAGGGGGAGTCTGTTGGTGCATGATGTCAGTAGTTCAGTGTCTAGTGTCTGTAATCGAGTCGTTTGGATTTGAGTTTGTATGTAAGCGAAGTTGCTAACAAGTTCGCTGATATAGGCGAACTTGTTAGACAAGCGAAGTTAGTGACAACTTCGCCTGAACATGCCAGGCGAAGTTGTCGTGTCTATATAAGCATTTGTATACGGCTTATTAAATAACATAGTTAATAGTTTTAACAGTTTGTGTATTCGAGTCAGAGAGTTTTGTATCCGGTGATCATAGTATCACGTGTTTACGGTTGGAATACAACGTGTGTTTGGTTATCGTCTCGTGTGTTAGCTCGTATTGTTTTCTATACTCGTAACGTCTTACGTAGGGATTCCGCACCTGCGTAGTACGCGATATCTCGTGTAGATCCGGCTGGGAACCTACATCCGCAAAAGTTGTCAGAGCCTCGTACCATAGGGGAGAATGGGTCTCATCGGACGTGTAAATGCCTAAATCGATCTCGAGCTGTGTGAGCGAAGTGTTGTACCATACCCCTCCGACCCTAAACTCGATAGATTCTTTATCCCACATATACAAGTCCTTCATTTTTATTGAGAATGAGGCCAAAAGTTCCTTAGACAGTTCAGTTACTAATTTTCCCCTTTTTTTAAGAACACGCGCCCATGGTCCTTTAACAAGCTTCCTGCACCTTCCTAATTGGTTGACTTTTTCCAACGTGTTGGTACATGCGTAGAAGTTCGGCTCTAGGTAACGGTTGTTAAAGTATCCTAATATTTGTCTGGCGAGCCTATCTCGTGCCGTGTTCTCGGGGAAAACCAAGAAAGCATGGTCGTCATCCCCATATTCAGCCATCTGCGTTTTAGAACAAGATTAGGCTGGTAATCATGAAGTTTCACTAGAAAAATGGAGCAGAGAGTGAAGCACGGCCCCGTGCCTTATGAGGCATGTCCCCATGTGTCACACCCCGACTAGGTAGTTGCGGAAGCGTAATACGGGAATGTTACAGATAATACTGGTATCAACCACATTGTTTATAAAGAAATTCAACAAACTAATTTACATCATATTACATTGGTAGGTACTAAGTTTACAAACTAGGCGAAAACACATAACTAGTTCTCTTGGATGCTTATTCTTTAATATATACTCGTATCTATCTACAGCGTTCAACTTCAGATTTTAGCACCAAGCACGTAGCAATCATTCCAACTTGGCCTTACCTAAAAAGCATGTTAAAACGGGTCAACTACGTCTAGTTGGTGAGTTTCAAGTTTCACAAATACGAACGAAAACCAGTATACATAATCATAGTATTCATGTTTTGTAAATATACGATGTAATTATACTAAGCCATGAGAGAATCCTCGACCAGTTTCCATTACGTGGCCTCTCCTTCCCACGCACTTCCTATGCCCACATTGGTTCTATTTGCCTCAAGTATGTACTATGTCTAACACCACATAGCTTGTTACAAAAGTTCGCATGGTCATGTGCAATTGAGAATAAATATGTTCCGACATACCCCTCCGGCCCTGTCAATTGGGTTTGTCAAACCAATAGTACTATTCACATGCCTTCGGTTCGTAGTTAATCACTCGTGTGAGAGGCCTTTCAAGTGTTAGCACTTAGATAATTCACATCATCACACGTTTTCAAGATATAAGTATATGTAAAAATGCTTTCTACCCCAAAAGTTCGTAAAACAGTTTAGAAAGTGGGGTGGTGAAACTCACCTTAGTGTGGTTCAAGCTGGTGATGCGTATCATTAACTAGAATGCCTCGATTATAGCTTGAATCCTATAACCAGCATAGTACCGTTAATACTAGTACAATATTTAAACTAAATTGGGCTGTACAACTAGTCTGGGTATAGCTGTTAGGCCCAAAACATGACCATAGTCTTAGATTGTGACGTTGTACACTATTAAATGTTCAAAACCAGATTTGGCTCAGTTTCACAGTTTTTCGAGCCTAGCCAAGTTGATCGTTTACGCGTTTCGGGAATAGGTAAAATCACATAAACTTAAGTAACATATTGATTGATATAATGATTTGATTTATGAAAGAATTTTAAGGTTTCGGTATCTGGATTGATCGCAGGGTTTGTTTCCGTTTTCTCACGGATTTGATTATGTAAAACGCGTACAATCCATCCGAATTGTCCGGAATTCTTGTAAAAAGATCATTTTTATCAAATTTATCCAAAACAATGATATTTGACCACTTTTGATATTTTGACATACTAGTCAGTTCATTAAACACAAAACTGTCGGTTTCGTTAAAACAAATATAACTTAAATCTTCAAATAATCATAATTATTTATGTGATTATACATAAATTATGTAACCTTTTGTAAAAATAAATTAAAATACGTATAATTAATAAAAATATTTTCAGAATTTTTATACTTAAATATTTATTTATAAAAAGTCATTTTATGTGTTATAATTAACCGATAAATACCCAGTTTATACCAAACGATTCCAGAAAACTCTGATAATTTTTTTGAGTAGTCACAATACCATAAAACAACTCCTGTAAAATTTCCAGATCCTAATTTCTTGACCAAAATACCCTTTTGTGCATTTTTCGACTGCTAAAACTTGATATAAACGCATTTTCACAAACCATACTTAAACATCTCCAAATCATCCCAAACTTTGCCAGTGATATTAAAATATCATTTATGGGTTTCAAACCAAATGTCATAATTTTTCAAGAGGTTTAACTAGTTTTCCCAAATAAACATCAATAAACGGTAATAAATTCGCCAAATATTCTTCATTTATCGAAAATTTACCAAATTTGAACAGGGACTCGTTTATATGATCCCTAATATCTCTGAAAAGTTTCACAAGCTAAAAAAATCACATAACAACCTAATACTAAAAAGCCCCTAAGCGAGTAATACGGTATTACCTTGTCGGTTTTCGGTGGTTTTTGATGGTTAAAACGATTCTCCGGGTCGTGGGTCGCAAACTCAGTGTATCCACATATAATATAACATAAAACTAAGCATAAATCATCCATATAATATCCTTGTTAATTAGGGTTTCGGTTTTGGTTTCAAACCGAACTTTTGAACCTTAAAAACGTCGTATTCATGTGCTAATCCGTGTTTTTGGTCAAAAATCTATATGTTTCTGCTTTGTATACATGTTTAACATCAAAACATGAGTTTAGTTGATTTTTATGGTTTTTGAATGGTTAAACATGTTTAAAACTAATCCAGACTTAATTTTTCATGTGTAATCTTTGTTAATCAAGCTTGAAATTTAAGAAATTAGAAGTTACCTTGAAGTTCTTGGCTGGAAACGTGAAGAACACAGCAGAAATTGTACGTGGTTGGTATTAGTGATAAATATCTAACTATTTTATTATATACTGCATCCTAGAAACAAAGGGGGTCTCCCCATTTTTGCGGTCGGCCCATAGAGGGGGCCCTTTGGGCCTCCTCTTGGCCCATTAGCACCTTGGTTTCCGTGCTACGCGTAAATCTTGGTCCAAAATTTAATTCGGGTTCGGTTTTTCGTAAGAAAACTAGTTCGAGTGCGAAACACAGTGCGAAAACGAGTGTTTTTTAGCCCATTTTTGTAAAGTAAGAAAAACGTACTGACTCGTTGTAAATATTCAAAATATTTTCACGTATTTCCTAGAACATGCTATATGAGTGTTTTATAAATCTTTTTCGGCTTGATGGATGCTACAATGCTCGTTTTGGTGTTAACGATTGCGTCTAAACTTATAGCGTATCAATAAACGAAACCTTTTTTCGTTTAAATGGTTTTAAATATACTAGGGCCTAAATATCAATATGTTAGCCACTATAATATATATATATATATATAACTCTTATATGACCACTTAGTATATATGCGGGCCATAATCAGTATCGGTCGGTTACTCATTTAATCGCTACGAAGTAACCGATTTATCGTTTACTCGCTACGTAATGAATAAGGTATACCTCGTTTTTTCACGAATGTCACACCATGTTTCTTAGGTTTTGGAAGTGTTGACCATTGTGACCAATTTTGACATTTGGTTGACCTGCAGTTAACCACGAGGCGTGTTTTGCTGAAACACTACTCGTGTTTTTAATCAGTTTGTTGAAAATGTTAATATTTGAACTTCCAATTCAACCCGGTTCTTAAGAAATATCATCCGGGTTTGATTTTTATGGTATGGGTCATCCAAGACCCAAACCTGAATGATTTTCCTCAACAAACTCTTTCAAACCTATGTTCTAATCGGTCAACCTATTTAACAACCCTAGATTTTAACAATTAATCATCCTACTTTCCAGGTTTTGACCCGATTCAACAACAATTGGTAAGAATTTCGGATTTGGATTAAGACCTAAATTGATGAATTAAAACTATAGAATCATCAAATTGACATACACTACAACAAAAAGGGCTTTTTTAGGACCTTTTGTGTGGGACGCTTGTAAAATAGGGTCCTAAAATCTATTTAATATGACAAATGAACATTGGGGTCATTTTACAATATACGCTACGGAACCGGTGTCCTAAAAAGTTATTTAATAGGATGGATGATATTTTGGGGTCGTATTATCATATAACTTAATAAGACAATTAAAATGTAAATCTTAATAAAGTAATCTATAAGACATGTAGTGGTTAGTGTCCCATTATGTGGTAATGTAATAGAACAATTGATCACTGGAGGTCTTATTATAACATAAGTTAATAGGACACTTTGTAGTTAAGTCATAAATGTTCGGTGTTATAGGACTCTTTTTAGTCGAAGTCATATAAGAACATAACTTAATAGGACATTTTACACTATGGTCTTATAACTTTAACCTTTATAAGACGCTTAATTATTGTGGTGTTATTATAATACACCGTAATAAGTCATTTGATATTTGAGTCATAAAAACATTTGTTTTATAAGATGCTTATTCGCTAGAGTTTTATTATAACATAACTTAACAGGACACTTGACAGTTCAGTCTTATAACTTTAACCTTTATTGGATGCTTAATCATTGTGGTGTTATTATAATACACCGTAATAGGACACTTGATATTGTAGTCATAAAACATATGTTTTATACGACGCTTATTCGCTAGAGTTTTAATATAACATAACTTAATATGACACTTGACACTTGGGCCTTATAATTTTAACCTTTACATGACGTTTAACCATTTTGGTGTTATTGTAATACACCGTAATAGGACACACTACTACAAAAATAGGTATTTGCTATAGATTTTTTGCTACGGACATAATTGATAGCAAATTTTGCTACGAATTAGCTATGATTTAGCTATGAATACAATTTGCTACGCTTTAGCTACATATATTTCTTCGCAATTGAAATCTGTAGCGAAATATCACTACTAGAAAATATGCCTTAATGACATACATAATATGACACACGTTATTTTATGACATGCAAAAATGTTTGTCATAGAAAAAATGTCATCCTTTTCAAAATTTAAAAGAATTATGACATACATTTTTGTATGTCATTGTTTAAGTGTCATAATAAAAAAATAAAAATAGTGAGTGGAAATGATTATTTTTGGCACATACACAACAAACGTGCCATCTCTGAACAGAACTGGCTATATTTTCTTAATATATTTAAATGTATCTCATGTCCCTTCATTAACCCTAATTTTCATCCCATATCTCTATCTGTGTTACCGACGCAAACTTCATCACGTATAGCTCTGGTCACCATCACCGGCTACCTCCTTCGCTGACGTCACTTGATGCAATCGTCTCCTCTCCTCTTATTAATTTTCATCTTCTACTTCTTTTTCCCCTAATTCCTGATCTCTAGCCAGATGCCCGCGTCTCTCTTCTCTCATTCCCTTCTGGCCGCCAACCACAACCACCGGCCACAACCACTGCTTCATCTTCTCGATGTGTCGCCAATTGGTATGTTTTGAAAGATATAGCTTATTCATCTTCATAAACTAGGGTTTCACAATTTGCAATTTTTATCTGATTATAGTTCTGTTTTCTTGTATTTAAACTATTATTTCATTAATTGGTGGTATGTTTAATCTAGTATTGGATCTGTTAGTTGTTCATTAGCTTTCTTTGATTAATTACACCATATTAGGCTAAATTTGAGCTTAAATGAGTGAAGATTAGTTTTCATGTTTTTGATTTCCTTTTACATTTTGGATATCCGTTTCAATATCTAAATGGCCAGGGATATCAGAAATTTAAATATCCAAATTTCGGATATCCAAACTATTGGATATGAATTTGGACAGTGAAATCCACCATTCGAAGTTTCGGATATCCGAGGCTATGGATATCCGATTTTGAACACCCCTATTTGAAGCTCTTTGTTTAGGTTCAGTGTGTGTTTTTTTAATGCTATCTATATTTGGGTTGGTCAATTTTAATGATCTTGTGGTTTAGCTAACAAATTGAGGATATGTTAATAAGCTGTGTTTTGTTTAATTGTTTTATTGTTGGGTTCACCTATTTTGTGCGAAGTTATGGCTCTGTGTGTGCTATAAAGATTGGAATGTTTATTGTTTTAATGGCTTTGAAACATAATGTATTAATGTGACTAGTAATTTTTCTTTGCAAAACACATCTTTTTGCTATTGGCTATCTTTTGACAAGGTTCACAAATGAACTTTAAGAATTTTAACCATGTTTGTTATCTATTTAGTAAAATGACAAACTGTTCTTTTGATCTCTCATCATCAGGTTCAATATTAGTAAAATGACAAACTGTTCTTTTGTTTTAATGTGCATTTTAGTTGCACTTTGTACGAGTCGCTCCAACTTCACGAGGTGCGTTTATTGTTGTTTTGATTTAAAGGTACTACTAGTTATAAATGTCGTTGTTTAGTATTTTTTTTATAGTTTTCGGATATATATAGTTTTTGGATATATATATATATATCCAAAAACTATATATATCCGAAAACTATAAAAAAATACTAAATATCAACATATATATTATACATGGATGGTTTATTTGTAGGTAGTCCGTGAGGATTGAGGACGCAGGATGACTCGGGATTTTTATGATGCTTGTATCTTTTATTGCTTTTAATCTCTTTCTTGAATGTTACAAGAGTTTATGTTGAATGATGTTATAACTTATTTATGTTTAGTGTTTTTAAGCTATGAATTAGCTTGCTTATTTAATATAATGATTTTTTATTTCTTTCAATGTTTGATGTTATACATAATAACTATCAGGATTATATATGTTGATAGTCTTTTTATTGTTTAATAAAAGTCATTATTTGGATGTTCATAACCTTATCGTAAAATTGTGTGTGCGGATGTTTAAAAGAGTGTTGTATAATATGATTTGTTAGGACATCGAATTTTTGTCCTGTTAAACGTTAGAACACTGTAAAAGTATCATAATATGTTTTTTAGGACGCTATTTAAGTTGTTCATAAATATATTATGCGACCATAAAATTTAGTTTCATAATATCTTGTCTGGGATATTTGGACCCTTTTCTTGGTAGTATAATGTTCCATCATAAGGGTCCTATGAATTAATTTTTAAGGACACTTGTATGTGTATCAAAAGTTTACAATTAGGTAAGCATGTGTTAGAACATTGTTAAAGTGTCATAATATGTTTTTATTGGGACGTTTTTTGGATTGTTAACGGATATATTATGCGACCATAAAATTGGTTTCATAATCTTATTTGGGATATCAGGACGCTTTTTGAGTTCCGAGACTTATTACGACCCCTTTACATGAAACGTTCTTCTCATTGGTCCTATTAAATGAAAGGTCATATAAAATAGCATTTTAGGACACTTTTGTGCGTACTAAATAGCCCTTTTTGTTATAGTGATACCTTTTGTTTGGAATCGAAGGTTTGAAGCAAATATTTGAATTATTGGTGTTGGTTCGCAGGTTTTTAGATAGAGGCGGAATTGGTTTTTAGGGTTATGTTATGAGGAAGTTGGTATTTTATTCAAAAATCTGTAACTGCACTGTAGGTTGGGGCACGGCCCCGTGCTGCATGTAACATTCAGGTTCTTTTTATTTAGTTGTTTATTTAACGAGCTGGTTTGTTTTTTAACTGATTTTTCTTTGAAGATTAAGGTTAAAAAAACATAAACTCCTAAGAAATTTCATTAATCTTCCTTACTAGTTTCCACTCCATTCTTTTGTTATCCATTTTAGGAATTTTAGTTTGGTGTGAATGGAATAGAGAGGATGGCATAAAATATATAGAGAATGGAACGTCGAGCACGGCCCCGTGCTTAGCGAAGCACGACCCCGTGTTTTTGAGAGAATAAATGTTCCTGATTAACAGAATTGTACGGAGTCAGCGCATATCATGCTGGGGATTCTAGGGTGACCACGGCCCCGTGTAAGGTGAGGCACGGCCCGTGCTTTTGTCACTGGGATATTATCTTTGATTTTTCAGCAAAACGCGAGAACATGAATTTTTGGAACAATGTTTAAGATGTTAATTAACCATTTTTTTAATGTCCTAAAATTACTTTTCATTAATAAGAAGGTCCAAAACATAGAGTTGGGATAAGCTCAAATATCCTAAAACATTAAGTTAAGTCGGGTTAAGCCTGAAAGTCCTAATCTTTGTGCATATTGCAGTTGATTACACATGAAAAGAAAAATGTCTCTAAATTCCACTGAATGGATCTCATCCATCGAACGGCCCGGGTGGAGGAAAGTAGGCGAAACGAAGGACTTGAAACTGAAGTTGTTCATTGATGTCTCAAAGTTCCATTTTCATGCTTTCCACCGACTCGATGAGTTGAATGAGGTGCATTTCTTCAAGGAGGTTCATCTCGGTGAGTTCCTTCACGAGCTCTTGAAGTTTGATGAGTATCTCGGCTTTGGAAATGTGTCGGGTTTCGTTTCTCGGTTGGCGAGGAACGGGAATTTCATCGCTAATTTCTCAGCTGGCATTTTGATTTCTCACGGGTGAGAGTTTATGTTTGGTTTGGTGCAAGAAATACATTGGCAAGAGGTGCAATTTATAGCCAAACAGTTTCCAGGCACGGCCCCATGCTTCTAGGAACACGGCCCCATGCTTTGGGTCTGACAATCCTGTTGCAAACCAAATTAACTGAGATTTTTGCAGCGAAGATTCCGGCCCGCACTCTGTGGCACGGGGCCGTGCAAACTGAGGCACGCCCCCGTGTTTTGAGACATACTTTTTTTAGAACAAAGGAACATATATACAAGGCCTTGTTTAATGAGGATCTTGGACAGACCCTACTTCCAATATCTTCATCGGTTCTGGTGGAGGATTAGTACCCCAAAGACGGCCTCGAATGGTCCATTGATGTATGGTTTTAATCGATGTCCATTAACTTTGAACATGTGGCCGTCAGAATTTGAGATCTCTATTGTCCCATAGTCAAAAACTTATTCAACTATGTATGGACATGTCTAACGAGATTTCAACTTTCAAGGGAAAACACGTAAACGTGTGTTATATAACAGTACACGATCGCCAACTTGAAACTTTTTGTTTCCTTTTAATTGGGCATCATGTAAACATTTAGTCTTTTTTTTTGTAAGACCAGGAATTTTCGTACGCCAGTGCTTTTATTTCTTCGAGCTCATAAATGTGATCTTCCTGGTTTTTACTGTGGAGATTACATCAAAATTTATTTCTCTAAGAGCCTAGTAAGCTTTGTGTTTTAGTTCTACGGGTAGATGACATGTTTTCCCATAAATAAGTTTGAAGGGTGTTGTTCCTATGGGGGTTTTGTAGGTTGTCCTAAGGGCCCACAAAGCGTCATCTAACTTTTCTGCCCAATGTTTGAGATTCATTCCTATAGTTCTCTCAAGGAACCTTTTTATTCCCCAATTTGAGAGTTCTACTTGCCCACTGGTCTAAGGGTGATATGGTGTTGCCAATCAGTGGTGAAGTCCATATCGTGCTAAGAATTTATCTATTAGAGAATTGCAAAAGTGAGTTCCTTTGTCGCTGATTAGGGCTTTTAGAGTACCGAATCGTGAGAATAATTTTTTCAGAAATCGTAAAACTACTCGATCATTGTTAGTGGGAAGAGCTTGTGCTTCTACCCATTTAGACACGTAGTCAACTGCTACAAGGATGTAGTTATTCCCGAATGAGTGTTGGTGCATATATGTCAGTAGTTCATATGTCTAATGTCTGTAATCGAGTCTGTAATATTGTTTATGTAATTGTTGTTGGAATACCGTATGCCCGAGACACATAATTAGGTTAATGTGGCTAGCCGTGTTTGATCCAAGTTGGGTCATACCCAATAACGAGTTAGACACACACCAATTATGTATTTGTTGAGATATGATCTATAAAACAAATACAGAACACAACACATTCAGAAATCGGGTTTCTGAATAATTACTTGAAAGTGTTAAATAAATTAATTGGTTAATTTATTTATTCAAATAATTATTATTGGAATGATTATTTAAACATGTGTTCTTTTATAAAATGGTTTATAAAAGATGGGATGTTTATATATTTTATAAGGTATAAAATATATATTATTTAGACATGTATGCCTTACACCCCATACACTTGGTCAAAGTTGGTAAGGACTTGATGGAGGTTGAGTAACTTTTACTTGACCAAAAACCTAACTTAAGATATGAATGAGATATGATCTCATTTATATAAAGATCAACATACTTTCAAGATAGAATAAGTAACCACAACTCTCTCTTTCCCTCTAGCTTTTGGTTCGGCCGAAATCAAGAAACAAAAGAGGTTCGAGTCTCGGTTTCTCGTGTTCAAGCTTCCTAACATAGCTCGGTGTGTGTTGGAGGCTCGGGGTATCTTCCGTTTGAGGATTTTCCCTTTGAAAGTCTAGCATCAACATCATCATCTTCTTCAACTTCAACTACACTCTTAAAGGGTTAAGAATGTAAGTGTTTATAGCTTTGATAGTTTAGTTTTTCCGTATTATTTGATCCTTGCCTCGGGTTTCTAATATATAGATTATTGGTAATCTTATGACATGAATAAACTAGGATGTTCATGAACACATATCATATAAACTTGTAATACATATATATATATATATATATATATACATATGGATACATATGTTTAAGTTTGTGATTTTCACGCTTCCGCCTTAATTAATGACTAGTTAAATGGTTAACTAAGTTTAAAATATCCATAGAAACCCAACAAATGGCATCAAGAGCCGGGATACGGGAAACTAAGCTTCGGGTTTTCGGTTTTATATTTTCCCTTTGAAAGATTTTATACAAAAAATTAACATGCATGATTTTTTGTATTTAATCTTGTTATATTTTTGGCTTTGTTCAAAAAAATAAATAAATAAATAAAACCGAGCAAATGGGCCGAAGCACAATTCGGGAGTTATTGGGCCGAATCCCACCTCATTTGGTTAATGGGTTAACCGGTAAAGGCGAAGAAAGTTAAGTGGGCCGAAGCCCATGAGACTTTCTTTTGGGCCGAAGCCCAAGAACAAGTTATTGGGTCAAGCCCAAATGGGTTGGGCTAGGCCCGATAAGGTCAAAGGGTTTTGGAACGGGATCCTAAAACATAACGGGTTATGTTTGTTATTTATTAAAACTAGACCGAGCAGTAGACCAAAATGGATGTTTGTTTGTGGTTGATGATTGTAATTATAATTACTTATTCAAGTTTTGGTTTGTAATAATTAATTAGGGGCAGTTTTGTAATTTTGTAATTATTTATTCATATGGGTATGTAATAAATAGATTATTTGTAATATCTTTATTTTATAGAATAAAAAATGTATTACGACATTTGGTTTTGTAAAATTAAAGAAGATTGCAAAATTGGAAGTTTGGGCCTTATTGGGCCGGGTATGGTGATAATGGGCCTCACAAGCCCATTAAGGGGATTCAAGCCCAAAAGGACCTAAGCCCACCAATTGAGCCCAAATGGAAGCTTATGGAAGCTAAGGCCTAAGTTCAAGCCCAATGGATTACAACGGGGTTGAAGAAGATGCTTGACGCATTTGGATGCGGGATCAAGTGGGAGCTACAACATCCATGTGTCGTGTGTCCCTTAGGATCGGACCTAAGACACACACTTGTTTCGGCTAACAAGTGTGGTCTAACTTAGTGGCTCGTGTCTAGTATAATTGTGTATGCTTGTTAATTGATTGTTTGATTATGTGGTTGTTAGATATTAGGATATCAACTACGTCACATAGAATTAATTAACAAAGCATAAAACGGGTTCTAACAATTATCGGTAATCACGTGACACGTAGTTTAATAAAATGGATTTATTAACTAGCCGTCTCACGCCCATAATAAAATGGTTTTATTATAAATTAGAATTTTGAAAATGGTTTCAAAATAATCATGTTACTAAATGCATGTTAGAACATGATTTAAAGTTTTACAACTATAATTATTAAAACTAAAAATCCCTTTTAAAATTAAGGATAACAAGTTAAACACCATCCTTTTGTATAACGCTTAACATATTAGTAAGCTCTTAGTGGGAAAAAGGTCACCTAACCGCGTAGAGTAAATTAATATGTTGAGGTAATATTGGCATATAAATGGGAAAAAGGTCACATAACCATTTGTATGTTGATATTACAAGTTGATACAAGTAGGACGACTTAAATTAGAACCATGTGAAGAGGGTCACCCAAGCATGGGGTCTAGTAGGTGTTGATGGGATAAACATGCCGACACGAAATATGATTTCGAACCGGTCCCATAAACTCTAGAAGTTGCAAAAGGGTTTGCAATTGTTATGAATAACTACCTTGATAAAACCGACAATGGGAAAAAGGTCACCTAACCGGAGTCGGGTTTATCGTTGGATTCTAGATTTTAATTATTAATTATATTTGGTATATATAAAAGGGTATTAATAATTAAAATAAGTAAAACACTAAAATGAACTTAATTAAAATTCAGCAGATGGCCGCACACGTCGACGACAACATAATCCCTAACGTCCAAAATGTATCTCTCCGATCTATTCTCGCTAAAGACCGTCTTAATCACAATAACTTTTCGGATTGGTTCCGAAATTTAAGGATTGTTCTAAAACAAGAAAAATTATATCATGTTTTGGAAACACCTATCCCCAACGAACCGGAAGAGGGAAGTGAGGTCGAATACATGAATTGGGTCCAACACACGGAAGATTCCATTCAAGTGTCATGCCTCATGTTGGCGACTATGGTTCCCGAAATCCAAAAGGATTTCGAAAACCATAATGCGTACGACATGATTACTCAACTTAAGGAAATGTTCCTTAAGCAATCGAGGGTTGAAAGGTTCGAAACGGTTCGAGCCTTGCATGCATGTAGAATGGATGATAATCAACCAGTTTCAACTTATGTATTTAAGATGAAAAGTTACATTGATCGCCTCGCCAAGCTCAATTGTCCCACCTCAAAAGAGTTAGCAACGGATTTGATCCTTAACTCTTTGTCGAAAAGGTTCGACACTTTCGTGTTAAATTATAACATGAACGGGTGGGACAAAAACATTGGAGAACTTCACTCAATGCTTAAAACAGCCGAGGCGAGCATGGGTAAAAGGGTTTTACCCGTGTTTGCGATCAATGAAGGTGGATCCAAGAATCGATCTCAGCCCAATCCTAAGGCTAAGGTAGCAAAAAGAAAGGGTCCTCCTGTGCATCTTAAGGGTAAGGGCAAGGCACCGGTTATGGCAAAGAAACAAAAGGTTGTGGAACCGAGGGGTCATAAGGATGATCCTTGTTTTGGTTGTGGGGAGACCGGACATTGGAAACGCAATTGCCCGGTCTACCTAAAGGAGCTAAGAGACAAGAGGAATGCGGGGCATGCCTCGGGTAATGTCTTTATGATTAATATTGAGCTAAATCTTATTTCTTCTAACACATGGGTATTGGATACCGGATGTGGAACTCACATTTGCAATTGGTTGCAGGGGTTCAAAAGGAATGAAGACTTAAAGAAGGGCGAAGTGAGTCTTTTCATGGGCAACGGTGCAAGGGTGCACGTGGTCGCTAGAGGAGACTTCACTTTATCGCTTCCAAGTGGTTTGGAAGTTGTTTTGAGGAATGTTTTGTATGCTCCTAGTTTGACTAGGAACATTATTTCCGTGCACCTTCTTAGACAATGTAATTTTGACTTTAAATTTGTAAAATCAGAAATGCATGTATCATCTAATGGTATCTTTTATTTTAAAGCTGTACCAAACAACGGTATTTATGAATTGGTTCATGATAATACCTCAAATAGCTCATTATATCAAACTTCCACCAAAAGACTCAAAAAGGATTTGAGTGATTCCTACATTTGGCATTGTCGCCTTGGACACATAAACAAGAATCGTGTAAATACTCTCCAAAAGAATGGTCTTTTGAAAACAAACGAGTTAGGTTCGTTTGATGAGTGTGAATCTTGTATTCAAGGCAAGATGACCAAAGAGCCTTTCAAAGGTACAAATGAAAGGGCTAAGGACTTGTTAGGTATCATACATACGGATGTATGCGGACCTCTCAAGCCCACTAGTAGGAATAGTGAAAGGTACTTCATTACCTTTACCGACGATTTTAGTCGATATGGGTATGTGTATCTAATGAAACACAAACATGAAGCCTTTGAAATGTTCAAGGAATTTCAAAATGAAGTACAAAATCAGCTCGACCGAACAATCAAGGTACTCCGCTCTGATAGAGGAGGCGAATACCTAAGTGATGCTTTTCAAAGTCATCTTAGAGATTGTGGAATTGTTTCACAGCTCACTCCTCCTGGTACTCCTCAACATAACGGAGTATCCGAGAGGAGGAATCGAACACTGTTGGACATGGTTCGATCAATGATGGCACGAAGCTCACTACCACCATCATTTTGGGGATATGCGCTACTTACAGCAGCTCGTATTTTGAATATGGCCCCGACCAAAAGGGTGGATCGAACACCCTATGAAGTGTGGCATGGAAAGGTTCCATCCCTTTCATATTTAAGGGTATGGGGATGCAAAGTTTATGTTAAACGTGACACCCCAAATAAGCTTGAGGCTCGATCCATCAAGTGTATCTTCATAGGATACCCAAAGGATGATATAGGATATATATTCTATGATCCTAGTGAACAAAGAGTGTTTGTTTCACGCAAAGGATACTTCTTAGAAACTAAGTTCCTTATGGAAGGACCTAGTGAAAAGAGAGTGGAACTTGAAGAGGTTCAAGAATCACTGGATGATACACAGTTGGTCGATACTAGCTTTCAACACGAGGATGTTGAAGGTGATCAAATGGTTGATCATACACACGTTGCTCACAGATCTAGTAGGGTTAGTCAACCTCCCGAGAGATATGGATTTCTCGTGGATGATTGCTACTTGGTCGATTCGGATGAACCGATCTCCTACAAAGATGCTATGTCACAACCTGATTGTGAAAAATGGCTTGAAGCCATGAGCGCCGAGATGCAATCCATGCACGATAACCAAGTTTGGGAATTGGTTGATCGTCCACTTAACTCCAAACTGGTTGGATGTAAGTGGGTCTTCAAGAAGAAGACCGATATGCATGGAAATCTAGATACTTACAAAGCACGACTTGTAGCAAAAGGTTTCACACAAACTCAAGGGATTGATTATGATGAAACCTTCTCGCCGGTCGCGATGCTTAAGTCGATCAGGATATTATTTGCCATTGCAGCTCATTTTGATTATGAAATATGGCAGATGGATGTCAAAACCGCTTTTCTTAATGGATATCTTGAGGAAGATGTCCATATGGTTCAGCCTGAAGGTTTTGTCGATCCATCTAATCCTGACAAAGTATGTAAGTTAAGGAAATCAATCTACGGGTTGAAACAAGCATCACGGATGTGGAATCATCGTTTTAATGAAGAAATCAAAGCGTTTGGTTTCGTCCAAAACGGTGATGAGGCGTGTGTGTATAAATGGGCTAGTGGGAGTATAGTTATGTTCCTTATTTTGTATGTCGATGATATACTTTTATTTGGAAATGATATACCAAGTATGGAAAGCGTTAAAGCGTGGTTAAGTAGTCGTTTCTCAATTAAGGATCTTGGAGAAGCGACATATATCTTGGGAATAAAGGTCTATAGGGATAGACAAAGGAAATTGATCGGACTCAATCAAAGTGCATACATTGATAAAATCCTGAAAAGGTTCAGGATGGAAAACTCTAAGAAAGGTTTGGTACCTATTCCTAGAGGAACCGTGTTAAGCTCATCCCAAAATCCTAGCTCTAAGGAAGAGCAGGATAGGATGAAGCATGTTCCTTATGCTTCGGCAATAGGATCTATTATGTATGCAATGATGTGCACTAGACCGGACGTCTCGTATGCTTTAAGCATAACGAGTAGATACCAGCACAACCCAGGTGACAGTCATTGGATGGCTGTCAAGAATATATTAAAATACCTTAGAAGGACTAAGGATATGTTTTTAATATATGGGTCTGGTGAGGAGGAACTCGTCGTAAAGGGTTACGTGGATGCGAGTTTCCAAACTGACCGAGATGATTCTCGGTCACAGTCGGGATATGTCTTCATTTTGAATGGAGGCGCTGTCTCTTGGAAGAGTTCGAAGCAGGATGTTGTCGCGTTATCCACTACAGAATCTGAGTACATCGCCGCTTCAATGGCAGCCCAAGAGGCTGCATGGATGAAAAAGTTCATCATGGATCTAGGGATTTTCTCTACCATTCAGGAGCCCCTAGAGATATTCTGTGACAATGAGGGTGCTATTGCACAGATTAAGGAGCCTCGTGCTCATCAGAAAACGAGGCACATTGAGCGCAGATTCAACTACATAAGGGATGAAGTTGAAAAGGGAAAGATATGTATTCATAAAGTTCATACCGATCAAAATATTGCGGACCCACTCACGAAGCTCCTCGATAGGCCAAAGCATGAGGGTCATGTTTGTGCATTAGGACTTCGGTATTCTAGTGAGTGGATTTAATCTGTGTTTAGTGTTTGTATAAGAACGAATGTAATGGGTATCTCATGAAAATTAATTATGTTTTAATTATTCAATGAGTTATTTCTATATTTGCATGTTTAATCCATAAATGACTTATGTTGTTCTAAACGTCCGTAGTCGATCATACTTGTGGGAACAAGTATGAAGGTAAGACTATTATGAACCCGGATTGGTTGATATTCATGTGATGAATATAGGGCATAGGTTTGCCACCAAAGTTCATAGATATTTGTGGGATACAAATATTGGACTGACCCGCTCTCAAGGATCACTGCATGGAGTTAGTGTAACTGATCATAAGTAATCCTTGAGTAAAGGCGAGTATCATTGTGTCCTTTGACCTGAGATGCATATTGGATCTGGTTTTTCATCAAGTCTGATAACTTGACTCTCTTCTTTGTTATTTCGGTAACACGATAACGTGTAAGAAAGAGCTCAGATATCATACGAGATGTCAACAAGGGTGTATGCAGTCAAGATGGGATTTGTTCCTCTTATGTGTTGAGAGTTTAGATGTCTAAGGCCTGTTAAGTTAAATCATTGAGAGAATGATCACTCTATGTCTCTTCGATTTGACAGGACATCTAGTAACAAAGGATGTAGTGATAAGACTTACCTATATCATATCAAGTATGGACTTGAAGGGGATGATGTTATTGAATGGCACTTAGTCAAACACACTAGGGATGGTGACCTGTTGTTAGGCGGTATTCACCATTAGCATTAACTTCCCATGAGTCACGTGCAAGTGGGAGATTGTTGGAATACCGTATGCCCGAGACACATAATTAGGTTAATGTGGCTAGCCGTGTTTGATCCAAGTTGGGTCATACCCAATAACGAGTTAGACACACACCAATTATGTATTTGTTGAGATATGATCTATAAAACAAATACAGAACACAACACATTCAGAAATCGGGTTTCTGAATAATTACTTGAAAGTGTTAAATAAATTAATTGGTTAATTTATTTATTCAAATAATTATTATTGGAATGATTATTTAAACATGTGTTCTTTTATAAAATGGTTTATAAAAGATGGGATGTTTATATATTTTATAAGGTATAAAATATATATTATTTAGACATGTATGCCTTACACCCCATACACTTGGTCAAAGTTGGTAAGGACTTGATGGAGGTTGAGTAACTTTTACTTGACCAAAAACCTAACTTAAGATATGAATGAGATATGATCTCATTTATATAAAGATCAACATACTTTCAAGATAGAATAAGTAACCACAACTCTCTCTTTCCCTCTAGCTTTTGGTTCGGCCGAAATCAAGAAACAAAAGAGGTTCGAGTCTCGGTTTCTCGTGTTCAAGCTTCCTAACATAGCTCGGTGTGTGTTGGAGGCTCGGGGTATCTTCCGTTTGAGGATTTTCCCTTTGAAAGTCTAGCATCAACATCATCATCTTCTTCAACTTCAACTACACTCTTAAAGGGTTAAGAATGTAAGTGTTTATAGCTTTGATAGTTTAGTTTTTCCGTATTATTTGATCCTTGCCTCGGGTTTCTAATATATAGATTATTGGTAATCTTATGACATGAATAAACTAGGTTGTTCATGAACACATATCATATAAACTTGTAATACATATATATATATATATATATATACATATGGATACATATGTTTAAGTTTGTGATTTTCACGCTTCCGACTTAATTAATGACTAGTTAAATGGTTAACTAAGTTTAAAATATCCATAGAAACCCAACAATTGTTTGTTTAAAGCGAAGTTGTTGACAAGTTCGCTTAGGCGAACTTGTTAACCAAGCGAAGTTGTTGACAAGTTCTCCTAGGCGAACTTGTTGAACGAGCGAAGTTATGGACAACTTCGCCTGAGGCGAAGTTGTCGTGTATTTATATAGGCTACGGTCTACTGTTTAAGTGTTGATCGAGTAGGTTAATTTTCGTGTAATTCAGTGAGTCAAGTGACGTGAGGTCGAGAGGCTGTAAGTAACACGGTTCGAGTTATTAATATAACGTGTGTTTGTTCGTATCGTGTTCGTGTGTTTGTGAGCTTGTGTTCTACGTCCGTAACGATCTACACAGGGATTCCGCACCTGTGTATATCGGGATATCTCGTGTGATCCATCCAGGGAACCTACAATTGGTATCAGAGCTTTTGCTCGATTGTGTGGTTCGGGATATTCACGCGGGTGTAGAATTCGTTCCATTTCGGGTATTCTCGGGACGAGTTATTGGTGTTTTTGCTCATTCTAGCCTCCTACCAGTGTGTTCAAGCCTTTAAACAGTCAAAATCGTCGTTAAAATCCGTTTTTCAGATCTGCAGAAAGTTTAAGTTCGTCAGGCGAAGTTGCTGTTCATCAGGAGAAGTTGCCGTCAGGATACGCAGGGTTTCAGCGAAGATATAAGGAGAAGCGAAGTTATTCACAACTTCGCCTACCTCCTCAACTTCGCCTAACTCATCGAAGTTCTGCTCAAGTTCGCCTAGCTCAGCGAAGTTTTCTTTAAGTTCGCCTACTTTCTAAGTTCGCTTACCCTAAGCGAAGTTATTCTCAACTTCGCCCAGTCACGCGAATTTAAGAAGGATCCAGCGAAGTTATTACTTAAGCGAAGTTATCCTTAACTTCGCCTACAGTACTGTTCCGAGGAAATTTTTTTAACTTCGCCTATTTAGAATTTTTCGGGTTATTAGTCTTCAAGAAGGATGTCGTCGATCAACATTTCGGAGCTTGTAAAGATGGAAGTTGAAGCGGGGTCAGCTACAAAGGCCCCAAGGTTGCTGAAGGGAACCGATTTTGTCGCGTGGAAGGATCGGTTCATACAATACGTTAAGTACCAGGATGCGAAGATGTGGGTATGCATCCAAGATGGATATATTCCACCAATCATGGAGTATGAGGGTCGAGACCAAATCAAGAAATACAGTAAAATAGAAGAGGAGGAGAAAAAGATGTATGAAGCCGAGAGCAAGGCTCATGCTGCAATCACAATGGCTCTTCCACAGGAGATCCTCCATACATTCAGAAAGTATACATCAGCTAGAGAGCTTTGGGAAGCTCTTGAGAGCAGATTTGAAGGAAATGTAGGTATTCGGGCTTCAAAGATAAAGTTGCTCAAGACTCAATTTTCAGTCTTTAAGTACTTAAAGAACGAATCTCTGGATGACATTATCACTCGATATTATCATCTAATGACTGAATTGAGTAACTACTCCATTTCATACCGAGAAGAAGAGATTGTGGAAAAACTTCTCGATGCTCTCCCACCAAAATGGGAGATGTATACTGTACTGATGAGGGAAGACAAGGACTTCCCTACTTATGATCTTGAAACCGCTGTCAACGAGCTCAGAACTTTTGAGCTTAATATGGTAAGAAAAGAAACATCTATGGATCAGGTTCAAGATCCAGGCATGTACGGTGCGAAAGTAAACTCCGATACAAGTTCAAAGACTGATTCTGCCGCCTACTACTCGAAGGGTGAGTCGAGTGCCAATTCTTCACAGGAGGGGCATGTGTCAGTAAACTCAAATGGGGATGTTTGCTTTGTTACGGGTGGATCAAGTGGTACTCAACAGACAGCAAGCAAGAGTAGTGGATCTTCAAGTTCCTCAAGCAATAATTACTCTAAGATGCCAATGAGCGTCAAATCTACCGAAGAGCAGTTTGGCCTCTATGCTTCATTTATTGCTTCATATGAAAACTATATTCAAGGAAAGGTGGTTGATCCAGCGATGCTGGATGAAGACTATGACCAGATCGATGCTGATGATCTGGAGGAAATGGATTTACAATGGCAGATGGCCATGATAGTGAGGAGAGTAAAGAAGTTTATGAGAAAGACGGGGAGAAAGTTTGTTGGTGGCAGGCCAGGGTTCGACAAGTCTAAGGTGAGGTGCTATAACTGTCAACAAAACGGGCACTTTGCCAAAGATTGCAGAAACGAGCGAGTTGAACGTGGTCAGGGCCGGTCTGCACAGCACACTGGGAGTACTAAAGAAGTCAATGCCATGATGTCCAGAGAAGCAGGTGAATACAACTGGAACCTGCATTCGAATGAAACTAGTGAACAGGCAAATATGGCTAAGGTTGAGAATGAAGAATGTGAGAAGATTAACGGAGAAGAGAAAGCTACTGGTAAGGAAAAAGCTTTCATGGCAGATAACAATGATCAACTCTCCGAGGTAAGTTCTAAATCTATTTGTACTAAATGTGAGAATTTGTCTGAGCAACTTGCTACCATAACTGATCAGTATGTTCGTTTAGATGTTGAATTTAAAACTCTTAAAGAAGATCATCACTTTATGAAAGCAAGAGAAAACAGTTACAAAGTTAAAATAAAAGCATGTGAAAAAGATGTTAAAAGCTTAAAAACAAAACTTGCTGAAAAAATTGAAGTAATTGATCTAAGTTATGAGGTTTTAGAAGAAAAGACTAAACTGATTGCTGAACGAGAAAAGCAGATTGCTGACCACCAGGTGAAAGTGGTGGAACTGAACCGAAACTTGAGCAGTTCAGAAATTCCTCAGCTATTCTTGATAACCTTGTTAGTGATCAAGGTACCTCTACAAAGAGGGGAGGAATTGGTTATCACGAGGTTCCACCACCTTATAACCACAATTACACTTTTAACCCTAGTGTTCAGAAATCTGTTGATTTTGAAGTTCCTCAGACAGTTCCAATCAAGGTTTCGAGTAAAGAACCAAGTGTTAGTAGTGGCGAAACGAGTTCGCCTGTTTCAAGTGAGAAAATTTCTGTTACGAGTCCAGTCTCATCGGATTCGGATAAGTTGTCCGAATCAGGTAAGACAAAAGAGAAGGTAGTGTTACCCACTGGTGGAGAAAAAGATAAAACTTCTAAAAAGAATACTCCACTCAACCCGTACGTCCCACCTTATGTGAGACGAACGGCCGGTAACACAGCCTCTACATTCAAAACAACATTTGAAAAGAAAATGGAGTATAGGTGTTGTTTTAGGTGTAATAAGTTAGGACATCTTGTTGCAGATTGTCCTCTGACGCCGAAATTCAGAGGTGTGAGGCCTATTAAAACTGAGCATAAGTCTAATGGTAATTTTAATACTGCTAAAAATGAAAACCTTTCAAAGTTCCGAAATGTAACTAATTCAGGTTTTCACAGAAACAAACCTCAGTTTAACAATGCTAATAACCAAACCGCTAGATATAATACTTTCAATACACATAGGTTTGGAAGGCCTCACACTCAATTTCCAAGGAGATTTCCTAATAGGACTGACAGGAATTATCCAAATGCTAACTTTGGAAAGCAGAAGTACGGGATGTATAGATCCAAGACCAATTGGTCTTGGGTCCCTAGATTCTAATCCTTTGCTTTATTGTGCAGGAACAGTTGAACAGGGCTGCCCACAGTCTTTGGATTGTAGATAGCGGCTGTTCCCGGCACATGACGGGTAACAAATATTTGTTGCACGACTTAAAACCTGTTCAAGGAGCGAGAGTTAGCTTTGCTGGTGAAAGTGGAGGAAGAATTACTGGAAAAGGAACGGTGTCCAATGGGAAAATGACTCTTGAAAATGTTAACTTTGTAGAAGAGTTGAAGCACAATCTGCTGAGTGTGTCGCAGATTTGTGATAAGGATTACACTGTTCATTTCACGAAGAATGAGGCGATCGTGTTGAAGCCTGGTTTTCAGATACCAGACGAGTGGATAGTGATGAAAGCTCCACGTGATACAAATACTTATGTGATGGATATGAGGTCTACTGAAATGGCCACGGGAGAATCATGTTTAATGACGAAAGCAAGCGAATCGGAATCCGAACTATGGCACAGGAGGATGGGGCACATTCATCTTCGGAAGATGAACCACATTGTCAGGAATGGGCTTGTGATGGGCGTTCCCTTGAAAAGTTTTAACTTTGAAGACAAATGTATTGCATGCAAGAAGGGAAAGCAACACAAAAAATCCCATCTCACCAAGAAGGTCAACTCAATTGCCAGTACTCTAGAACTGCTTCACATGGATCTCTTCGGTCCCGTGAATGTAAAAAGTCTAGGAGGTACTTCTTACTGCTTGGTGATCACTGATGACTACTCGCGATATTCGTGGGTATATTTTCTGAAATCGAAAGATGAGACGGCTCAAATGGTGAAGAATTTAATTACCAAAGTTGAGAACGTCATGAGTAAAATAGTTAAGTTCATCAGGAGTGACAATGGAACGGAGTTCAAAAATTTTGAAATGGAGATCTTCTGTCTTCAGAAAGGAATTGAACATCAATACAGCGCACCGTATACTCCACAACAGAATGGAGTGGCTGAAAGGAAGAACCGAACTTTAATTGAAGGAGCCAGAACTATGCTGGCAGATTCGAACCTTCCTGTGATGTTTTGGGCTGAAGCAGTTGCTACAGCCTGCTATGTTCTGAATAGAGTGTTAACCGTTAAGAGACTTGGTAAAACATGTTACGAGCTTATGCATGGGAGGAAGCCCAACTTAAGTGGTCTTGAACCATTCGGGTCCCCTTGTTCGATCTTGAAGACAAATTCTAAATTTGGAGAAGTAGCCGATGAAGGAATATTAGTCGGTTATGTTGTTGGTACTCCCAACAGACGTGTCTTCAATACTTCGACTTGCAAGGTGGAGGTGGTGTGTAACACCGACATCACAAGTTACCAATCGCCAAAACCTAGCAATGGACCTGCTGAGCTTTTCGACTATGTTAAGCTTTTTAAGTCGTTTAACGTACCGGATTTGGAAATTTCTGAAGAAGAAGAAAGAGCTGCGACGAAGATGATACTCGATGAGTAAGAAAATCTATTGCAAAGACAGCTGATTGATAAATGTCAACCTTCCTCATCAAACACTATCGGTACCCCTGCTGCCTCAACTGAAGAAGAATTTATCAATCATTTTCACTCTCAGCATGAAACAACCATTGATGAGATCTCTTCAAATTTGGAAGATAATTTGCATGTCGGTTCTGTTCCGACCACGAGAATTCATAAAAATCACCCTTTGGATAATGTGATTGGTGATGTGTCCTCAGGTGTACAAACGAGAAGTAGCTTGAATGAACACACCTGTGTTTATACAAGCATTAAGGAGACAGGAATAATCAATGAATGCCTGTATACCTGCTTTATAAGCCAGATTGAACCAAAGAATTATCAAATGGCTTTAAAGGACAGCTCGTGGGTCGAGGCCATGCAAGAAGAGTTGGCTCAATTCGAGAAGATGGAAGTTTGGACTTTGGTTGAAAAACCAAAGAATGTGCATGCGATAGGCACAAAATGGGTGTTTAAGTGCAAGAGAGATGATAAGGGGATTATTATAAGAAACAAGGCGAGGCTGGTCGTTAAAGGTTTTAATCAACAAGAGGGGATTGATTATAACGAAGTGTTCGCTCCTGTCGCCAGGTTGGAAGCCATAAGATTGTTTTTGGCGTTTGCTACTTATGAAAAGATGAAGGTGTTTCAGCTAGATGTGAAAAGTGCGTTTTTGAATGGGAAAGTTGATGACGTTGTGTATGTTGAGCAACCTCCGGGTTTTCCTGACCCAGACTATCCAGATCACGTGTACAGGTTGAGCAAGGCGTTGTATGGATTACATCAGGCACCTCGTGCCTGGTATGCAACTTTATCGGATTACTTGCTCGAGAATGGTTTTGAAAGAGGGAAAATTGATAGCACGTTGTTCTTCAAAAGAGATGGAAGCGACTTCCTGCTGGTACAAGTCTACGTGGATGACATTATATTTGCTGCATCAAAAGTCTCCATGTGTCAGGAGTTTGAAGCCGTCATGAAGAAAAGGTTTGAAATGAGTGCTATGGGTGAACTAACTTTCTTTCTAGGATTGCAGGTTGATCAGAGGAAGGACGGGATGTTCATTCATCAGACGAAGTATGTTCATGATGTGCTCAAGCGCTTCAAGATGGAGGACAGTTCTCCATATGATACTCCAATCTGTGTCAATCACAAATTGGGTGCTGAAGTAGACGGTGATGCAGATGTGGACCCAACTCAATATCGGGCAATAATAGGTTCTTTAATGTACTTAACTGCATCTAGGCCTGATATAATGTTTGCTGTTTGTCTTTGTGCACGTTTTCAGGCAAATCCAAAAGAATCTCATTTGAAAGGTGCAAAGAGGATACTACGGTATCTCAAGGGCAAGCCGAAGCTGGGGTTGTGGTACCCGAGAGGAGGAGACTTGGAGCTGGTCGCTTACACAGATTCTGATTATGGAGGGTGCAATCAGAGTCGGAAGTCAACAACTGGAGGATGTCAGTTTCTTGGTGGCAGATTGGTGTCGTGGCAATGCAAGAAGCAGACTTCAGTCGCAATTTCAACCTGTGAGGCAGAATACATGGCAGCATCCAACTGCTGCTCTCAGGTTCTTTGGATTCAACAACAGTTGCGCGACTATGGTCTGAATTTCTTACTTACTCCTATTTGCATTGATAACACAGCTGCTATCTCAGTAACTAACAATCCCGTGAAAATAGTAAAACTAAACACATTGACATACGTCATCATTTCATACGGGATTGTGCTGAGAAGAAACTGATAATTCTTGAAAAGGTGGATACGCTTGATAATTTCGCTGATTTATATACTAAAGCGTTTGACAAATCCAGATTTCAAAACCTTATTGAACTGAATGGGATGATCAATCCCGAGTAACCATGCTTTTCTTGTGATATTTAAAAAAAATAAAAAATAAAAACGTCACTAATCGCTTAAAAATATGTCGGTTACATCAGTTTGAAGGACATGTCTTTGGATATGTTTTGGTCCTCATTTTCTACTTGTAGATCTTGAGGATAGCCATTAACCAGATTACTGATAGTGACCGGGGCGGTTTATGATGAGTTTTTCTTTCGTTCGCTTAAAATTAGTCGATCATACTTAGTTAGAAGGACACATACTAGTATGTGGTCGGTCCAGCTGATCCATTGGGTCTTCGGGATAGCCGTTTACCTGAAGACTTTGTTTTGGTCGGGGCGATTAATGTTAAAATTTTGAAAGAAAAGGGAAATGAAATTATTTTTCAAGTCTGTTACTTCGTAAGAAGTTCGTTAGCTATGTTAAACGGAAAATTGATCCAACCTTGGAAAATGATAGATATACTAATTCTGTGTGCTTAACTAGTGAAGTTATTAGGCTTAAAAGGCTTTAGGACAGTCATTGTATGTCATGGTAACTTTTAATGGTGCGTAAAAGTAGATGTGATACAAACTAATTTTACTTGATTTTACGTGAAAACTCCTTAAGAGTTTTGCGTGTCTTCATATATATCTTTCCAAATGATAGGCAGAAAAGCGATTACCCAGTCATACACGAGCCCATGTGTGTTCTGATTCCCGTGAAGATAGCGTCTCAAGATACTGCAGTGATCCAGATTCGGGACTTGCAGTTAATTTCTACTTTGAAGTCTATGTTTTTTTTTTAAAAAAAAATAATAAAATAAAAATAAAAATAAAAAAAATAAAATATATATATATATATATATATATATATATTTGGAGTTATTGAAACATATTAGTGATGATATAATCAAGACTTCTCAATCTTAGAGTAAGAAGAAGAACGGGAAAAAGAAGAAGATTACTTACAACTGAATCAGACACTATGGGTCGAAGTCAATTCGGGGTGACTTGGGGAAAGCCAAATACGCTTTGAGGATAGATAGGAGGCATCAATATTTCTGAGTTGTTGCCCACTTAAATTTTGAGGCTTAATTGAATATAACTCGTATCACAGAAACGATGAAAACCACTTTAAGTTTTACCTGCTTACAACCTGTCTCTATATGTCATAATACAGCTAAACACGGATCTATGTGACAGTCACGCAATTAGTGTGATTCCTGTTCGGATCTTTTCTAAAACGTGGTAGTCCCTAACTAGACTGAAATTTGATCCCTTATACCTTAAATTTTTTAAGTTTTTGTACTTAGATAGTTTTATGATTTTTTAACTGGTTACTTCGAATTGATCATGTTATTTATTTCTTAAAGGAAAATTTATAACTTAATTGATAACTGTTAACATTTTAAGGGTTAAATTTTGAAATTTTAGGCGATGTTGTTGAACAGGCGAAGTTGTGGATAACTTCGCCTAGGCGAAGTTATCCGTAACTTCGCCTATATAACCCAGACCCTATATAAGGATGTTCAATCGACATACTGTTCATCACTTTTCAAAAATTCAGCGAACTTATATCCACAGCGAACATAATTTTCCGGCGAACTTGTTCAATCAACCGATTACGTGTTATTTATTCCCGATTTTCACACCGATTCAAGGTTCGCAATGGCATTATATCACATAGTCAATGTTCATTCAAGCGTCTAAATGTTTGTTTCGATTGTTTTCGAACCCTCGTACCATCGGTTTTGAAACCGAGTTTCATAACTTGTGTCTTTTACGTGTTATGAACTATTCTGATCGTCTAGATAACCTTAAACCATGTTATTCGGAGTCCTTAATCTTCAAACTTATCATCAAACCTCGGATTTTGAATTTTGAATTATCCTAACTGTCGCCGATTCAGATTCAGGCGAAGTTAGGGTTTAGGCGAAGTTATCCGTAACTTCGCCTGAAGCTTAAGTTCGCCTGATGCGAAGTTATCCGTAACTTCGCCCGAAGCTTAAGTTCGCCTGAGGCGAAGTTATCCGTAACTTCGCCTGAAACTTAAATTCGCCTGAGGCGATGTTGTGATGAAGCGAAGTTAACATTAACTTCGCCTAGATCATTTTAACTGAATGTTAATTAGACGAACTTAAAGCTGAAGCGAAGTTGTTCCCAACTTCTCCTCATCTTTAACTTCGCCTATACAGAGTTTATCACAACTTCGCTCATGGTAACCAGCGAACTTGTGTTATTCATTAACGATTATCTAACTTGGTTAGTTTGTTGCAGATATGGCTGCGATAGCTGGTGCTGGTGGTGCAGAAGGAGACGATGGTGATAACCAGAGACAATTTTTCCCGGGTCACAATATGTACATCACTTTAGACCCGGAGGCGAGCGGTGTGGATGATTACCGTGAGATCATAACTTTCCTCCTACGCTCGAGGATTTTTCATGCCATCACAAACACTCTGCCGATATCTCTACCGAATATCGAAGACTTCTGGCAGACGGTCGAATACGACTGTCGTGTTGAGCCCCCGGTCATGCGAGCGACGGTGAACAATCAAGAGGTTCAGTTCAATTCTGAACAGATCCGGGTGGCATTAAGGTTTGGTGAAGAGACAAGGGACGACCCAACTGAGTTCGTAGCTCCGTTCCGTGATGGAGCGTTTCTCCGAATGGACTACTCTGGTCCATTAGGTGATACCCAGAGGAGGAAGGGTTTCCTTCTAGATCAGTGGCGCTTCCTCATGCACGTTATGATAGTTTGCATGTCTGGAAGGAAGGCGGGCACTGACGGTATGGGTGCGACCATGCAGTCTGCAATGACTGCACTGACCTATAACAAACGTTATAGCTTCAGTCAAATGGTCTTCTACGAGATTGATAGGCAAAGAAGGGCGATGTCTCGGGAGCGGTTCATTATGTACCCACGTTTTATCCAAATGATATTGAACCATGTGGCTCCGAGTCTACCTCAGAGACGCCCGATTAGATACGTGGAATCTGTGAGCAAACGTATCTTTGCTCAATGCCGCACTTCGAGTGCGAGGAGCAACCCTGAACGTCGTCCCAGGCATACTCCTCTGTTTGGGTTTTTAATTAACCCAGAGTATGTTCCTGCTGGTGGGGACGAGTTCAGAGATCCTCAACCGCGACAAGCAAGAGCAATTCAAGCTGTTCCTGCTCCTGCTGTGCCTGTTGTGTCGGCTGCAGAGGATATTGATCTTGACGCTGTTTTTGGAGGTCAAGGTTATTTTGATATGGATCAAGTTGAAGAGGTGCAGGTCTCGGCTGCACAAGGTTCGGGTGTGAGTATGACTAGAGCAGCTACGTCGATGGCTGACTCCGATTTGGATGAGATTATGAATGAGGGGAGACGGTTGATGGTGTCTCGAGAGAGAACGATAGGGAAGAGAAAGAGAACGGAGGATGATGAAGAGTCAGAGGAGGACGAAGATATACATAAGCTGATTAGAAGATCAAGACGGGAAAGGACAGGTGCTGGCATGGGAGCTGGAGAGACTTCAAGGATGGTACGATTTGCTCCGGCCGCACTGTCTGGTATGTCTATCGTTCCTTCTTCTGTACAGGTTACAAGTACAAGCGCTGCGGATGTTCCCGTGGTGGCTACATCATCTGCTGGCACTCCATCCATCACTGCTATCCAGACGTCGACTCCGGAGATCGTGTCTCTACCACCTCCAACGCTTACTCAGTCGGTGGTAGCTGCACGATTTGTAGAGTCAACGGTCGTTACTGCTGCAGGGTTATCAGGTATGGTACCACCTGCGGTTACGCCTGCTTCTGGTGTCTCGCCTACGCCTACTTCAGACTCAGAGAGAATAGCTTCACTAGAGCGGATCGTGGCATAGCAATCTAAGACTATTCAAAGCCTAGTGGAAGCAAATCAACTACAGACATCCCTCCTAGTTGAGCATGGGAAAGTTATAGATGCCTTGAAGGAGTTCTTGGCATCTCAGGGGGAGATGAGCTGTAAGGGCGACGAGCTCAGGACGAAGAAAAGAAATGACCGAGACGATGATCCCAATGCATCGAAAGGTGCAGGTGGTGAGCTGCCAAGAACTTCTCAAGCTCTTGGTACTTCCACAGCTGAGGGGGAGTCTACCGACGCGGCTGGTGGTGATGATGTGGTGTTAGTTGAGGATGACGTGATTGATGCGCTGAAGGAGCTTGACGATGATATGTTCAGCGATGATGTGTTGTTTGATGAAGATGTGCTGCCGAGTGATGTGATTGAGAAGATCGGTGAGCAGATTGTGATTGAAGATGGGATAGAAGAGGGGGAGATAGTAGAAGATGACGTTGAACACGAGATCCCTAATGTTGAGAAAGCCGACATGGGTACTGAGATGGATGAGACTGAGTGGGAGGAGCAGCCAAGGTGGAAAGAAGGCTGTGCTCATTGGTTTATTAAGACCAAGAAGCCTGCTGTTCCAGCCATGTTCAAGAAGAGTTATAACATCAAAGGCTATGCTGAGTCGAAGAAGGGTATTATCTGTTGGATTTATGATGAACAGATGAAGTTGTTTGTGGTAAAGCGTTATGATGGTATTCAATACTTCAAAAGAATGTTAAGATCTCTCAATACGTTGCCGGAATGTGAGGTGAAGGATTTGGCCAGGTTGGGCCTGATAAATAGAAGTGACAACAACATGGCAAGAGTGATTGAGAAGATCGTGTGGAAAGAAAGCATAAAAGAAAAGAAGTTTGAATTTACGCTGGATTCAAAAAATACATCAAATCATCTCTCCATTTTCTGTGAAAAAGGCCAAAGGATGCTAAATCATTACTGTTAGAATGAGTTTTCCAGTCGTCGGTGCAGTTATCGTCACTGGCTGCAGATCTGGCTTGGCTCGATAGGCTATTGAATAGAACCTCTAAGGGGTCCAAATGGGTTGGACTTGAGTCGGCTGATTAAAGCCACAGAAGGGAAAGCTCGTGGAGGATACAGAAAGGGGATTGAGAGCAGATGGCAAGCCATGGATGGTGATGAAGTACAAACCGATCCGATGCATCAAGGAGGTTCCAATGAAGACTATGCCTCAAGATGTGTTGAAGAATCTAAAATGGTGGTACGTTGATTGCCAGACTGCTGAAGCCGTGATGGAAGACGAAGATGAACAAGAAGTGCTGAGGGTGTATAATCCGATGCATCTTGTTAACTTATCGAAAGCTGATCTGCAAGTGTTGAATGAAAAGAAGATATTCTATATTCCTGCTTGGAAGGATGAAGCAAGGAAATATCAGCGAGTAGTCACGGTGTGTGTTAGAGAAGGAGTGCACGCTTGAAGATACAGGATTACGAGACAAGAGCTGAAAGATCAAGATATGAAGCTACTGCCAAGGGGGAGTCTGTTGGTGCATATATGTCAGTAGTTCATATGTCTAATGTCTGTAATCGAGTCTGTAATATTGTTTATGTAATTGTTTGTTTAAAGCGAAGTTGTTGACAAGTTCGCTTAGGCGAACTTGTTAACCAAGCGAAGTTGTTGACAAGTTCGCCTAGGCGAACTTGTTGAACGAGCGAAGTTATGGACAACTTCGCCTGAGGCGAAGTTGTCGTGTATTTATATAGGCTACGGTCTACTGTTTAAGTGTTGATCGAGTAGGTTAATTTACGTGTAATTCAGTGAGTCAAGTGACGTGAGGTCGAGAGGCTGTAAGTAACACGGTTCAAGTTATTAATATAACGTGTGTTTGTTCGTATCGTGTTCGTGTGTTTGTGAGCTTGTGTTCTACGTCCGTAACGATCTACACAGGGATTCCGCACCTGTGTATATCGGGATATATCGTGTGATCCGTCCAGGGAACCTACAATGAGTTAGGAAATGGTCTCATGAAATATATTCCCCATACATCAAAGACCTCACAAATTTGAATGACTTTTTAAGCCATCTCATTTTTTGTTGAGATGTTTCCGTCTCTTTGACAAGCATCGCATGCTTGTATCAAAGCATGTGTATCTTTGTATATGGTGGGCCAGAAAAATCCTGAGTCAAACACTTTTCTAACCGTGGTGGTGGTACTGCGGTGTCTACCAGTTGCTCCTTCATGGCAGTGTTTGAGAATATCTAAGGCTTCCTTTCGTGATACACACCTACGAACAACCTGATTGGCGCCTATCCTAAACAAGTAAGGGTATTCCAAGAAGTAGAACTTAAGGTCGAAGAAGAATTTCTTCCGTTGTTGATGAGTTAGCCCTTTCCTTACGATTCCGCAAGCAAGATATTTTGAGAAATCGGCAAACTAGGGACTTAGATCCTCCTCTTTCATGAATGCTTGGATATACATGAGAACTTCGTGTGAAAAATTATCATCGATAATTTCCTTGTGATGTTCCTCTAAATCTGGGCATTCTAAGAGTGAAAGATGGTCTGCGGCTACATTTTCTGCTCCTTTCTTGTCCTTAACTTTTATATCGAATTCTTGGAGTAGTAGAATCCATCGGATAAGTATGGGTTTTGCATCTTGCTTGTTGAAGAGGTATCGTATGGAGGCATGGTCGGTGTAAACTACGGTTTTGGAAAGAACTAGGTAGGATCTAAATTTTCCAAAGGCAAGACTACTGCTAACAACTTTTTTCTGTTCTGGTGTAATTTTCTTGTGCATCATTAAGAGTTTTACTAGCATAGTAAATTGGGTGAAAATGTTTCTCTTTGCGTTGGCCGAGTACGCTTCCAACTGCAAAGTCACTTGCATCGCACATGATTTCGAATTGAAGGGTCCAATCGGGTGTAGTTGTGATTGGTGCGTTGACAATTTTGTCTTTCAATATGTTGAATGTTCAACATATTCTTCAGAGAAGACGAATGGTGTGTCTTTCTCTAGAAGTTTGGTCATGGGTCTAGCAATTTTGGAGAAGTCTTTTATAAAACAGCGATAGAATCCTACGTGACCTAGAAAACTTCTAATGGCTTTGACTGAAGTTGGTGGCGGAAGTTTGGATATAATTTCTATTTTTGCACTATCAACTTCTAGTCCTGCTTGGGATATCTTATGACCGAGAACGGTGCCTTCTTTGACCATAAAGTGGCATTTTTCCCAGTTGAGTACTAAGTTCACTTCTTCACACCTAGCAAACATTTGGTCTAGGTTTTTCAAATAATGATCGAAGGAGTCTCCAAAGACTGAGAATTCATCCATGAAAACTTCCATAGAGTGTTCGATCATTTCATGAAAGATGGCAACCATGTAACGTTGGAAGGTGGTTGGAGCGTTACATAGTTCAAACGGCATTATTCGATAGGCGAATGTGCCATACGAACATGTAAATGTGGTTTTCTCTTGATCTTCAGGAGCAATGGGAATTTGAAAGTATCCAGAAAATCCATCAAGAAAACAATAGAACATTTTTCCTGATAATTGTTAGAGCATTTGATCGATAAAAGGAAGTGAAAATTTTTCTTTTCTTATGACGTCATTAAGCTTCCGGTAATCAATGCAAACTCTCCAGCCCGTGATGGTCCTCATTGGTACTAGCTTATCATTCTCGTTCATTACAACTGTCATTCCTCCCTTCTTGGGTACTACTTGAACTGGACAATGTGAATCTGAGATTGGGTAGATTAATCCGGAATCAACGAGTTTGATTACTTCTTTCTTCTCCACATCTTGCATGTTGGGATTAAGACGTCTTTGATGTTGGAACACGGGTTTGTATTCTTCCTCCATGAGGATTTTATGAGTACAAAAGGAAGGACTGATGCCCTTGATATCCATGATCTTCCATACGATAGCCTTCTTTTGATTTTTAAGAACCGTAAGAAGATCGTCTTTCTCTTTTTTAGAAAGGTGAGATGAAATAATTACCGGAAGTTGAGAGTCTTTTTATAGAAAAGCGTATTCGAAATGGTTCGGTAGTTCTTTCAACTCTAAGGCTGCTGGTTATTAGATTGATGGTTTGGATTTTTCATTACATTTGATAATCTGACATACTACTTCTGAGGTTTCTTGAGTGTTGTTGATAGTATTGAGATTTTTGTTTTCTAAAACGGGTTTTGTGATAATTTCGGCTAAGATTTGTGTTTCTAGTGGGTTAGTGATTGACGAATCTCGCACATAGCAACTCACGATGGAATCCATGATGTCAACACAATATGTCATCGTGATGTTGCGGATGTTGCATGGATTTTCCTATGCCAAAAGTGATTGCCTCGTCATTAACCCTGAGAGTGAGTTTGTCGATGCAAACATCAATGATAGCCTTTGCTGTGACTAAAAAGGGTCTCCCTAAAATCAGAGGTAAACTTTTGTCTTCCTCCATGTCTAGAATTACAAAATCTACTAGGAAAACAAATTTGTCAATTTTGACAAGCATGTTTTCAAAAATGCCCCCAGGATATTTAACGGATCGGTCAGCTAACTGAATGCTCATGCAGATGGGCTTTGGTTCTCCTATCCCTAGTGTTGCAAAAACCGCATAAGGCATTAAATTAATACTAGCACCTAGGTCAACCAGGGCATTGCTAACAGACAAATTTTCAATGAGACAAGGGATAGTAAAGCTCCCTGGATCGGTCATTTTTTTGCATCAGCTTATTTTGGAGGACAGCTGAGCATTCTTCACTCAGAGTGACATGCGAGAGTTCCTCCAGCTTCCTTTTGTTTGTTAGTACTTCTTTAAGAAACTTTGCATATTTCGGCATCAGAGCAATGGTTTCGACAAAGGGGATGTTGATGTGGAGTTGTTTGAAGAGTTCTAAAAACTTCCCGTACTTAGCTTCCAATCTTTCCTGTTTCAGCTGTTCAAGGTATGGAACAGGTGGAACACACGTTCAGACTGGTTCCTTAGGTTGTGCGATGCCTGTTGGGATCAGTCTTTCCTGTGTTTTATTAGGAACTTCCTTCTCCATAACTGGTTCTGAAGTTGGTTAGGCAACAATGGTTGTGCCACTTCTCAATGTAACAGCGTTGGCTGATGTATTTGGGTTTGTTATAGTGTTTCTTGGAAGATCGTCGGGTGGTCTTTCAGATAATTGTCCGGCAATCTGTCCGATCTGAGTTTCTATATTCTGCAATGATCCTTGTTGACTTTTTATGTCACACCACAACCTACAAAGGAAATGCCGGGGCGTGAACTGATTTCTCACAGCTCTCAAGGCACTATCATTCAATATTGGTAATTTCAATATCTATTAAATTAAATATTCAAGTACAGTATCCAAAAACAAATAATTCACCAAACAATCATAAGTCATAAAACAAATGTCTTTTTTATTTCTCAATCTTGATTCTTAAGTTTTCTTTCAACTATTGAACTAACTTCACATCACACGATTACCTGCATATGCGTTAAAAATAAAGTAGATTTTTCAACACAAGGTTGAGTGAGAAACACACCAGCTTTAATGTGTATATAATAGAATAATAAATATTGCAACAAGTCAAATGAGATAAGCAATTCCACCAATGAGCAAAATAAATGAGATGTTGGAAAGCACGATGGCTATTAGGACTGTCGTATGATCATACTATTATGAAATTATGCAGGACCTCTTCGAATGCGATTCACAATAAGCATGTAAGCACATAACAAGTATGGTACGAAATTGTTAACACAAATGACAATAGTTGCGGTTTGAGTATTAATTAGTAGGAAATTAATATAGAACGCATGCGTCTCCAAAATGATATAAAATGTGTGTAAACGTGAGGAATGTGGTACTCACCTCAATAGACGAGCAAAAGTGAAAAGAGAATATTAAGAATGACGATTTGCGAATCACGCGTTCACAATAAAGCCTATAAAGGAAGATGGAATGCAGATACTAAGTAAATGAAAGAGATAGGTTACGCTAGTTAAATTTAATTATACTATTAGTTTACCAATCCTTTAAAAGCGTATTATACTTAATATAATATTTTATTGTATAAAAATATTATATGAATAAAATACATCTTTAAAAATTATTAGTTTGTTAAAGTATATAAGTATATTGTATAAAGTTTACCTTTTGTGTGTGTGTGTGTGTGTGTATATTAAATCAATAATATAAATTTATGTGGTATTATATATACGTATATATACATATATGTATATCTAATGACACATATACCTACATACATGAACGAAAAGATGCGAGAAAACACGAGTATCATAGTCGGTTTCTATTAAAATAATTTATTTAATAATAATAGTTATTATTACACTTAATAAAATGGTTTTAAAAACAAATTACCAAAGTTATATACATAAACGGGGTGGCAGGGGTTCGAGCCCGCGACCTGCCATTCCGTAACCAAATATTTTAACCAGCTGGGCTAACCAGTGACGTGCGTTATAATATAGAACCCATTAATTATAAACAGACGCGGCTAATACAAAATCAAGAACAAACCCTAGCAACATCAATCGGTTAATCCGATTGATGTTGTTGTAATAGAGGATATGGCTTATGATTATAACATTATTGTGATCGTATTGCATTAATTAATTACCTCAGATGATGAATGGATATAGGGGTATCGGTTCACACAGTCTCCGGCCAAAATAGATTACGGATGAGTAAGTAAACGGCCAAACAAATGCACTTATTTATAGGGTTAACAACGATTAGGGTTTGAGGATCGTATCTGTGCATTTAATTTGATTATCTCGTTTGTTTTTGTGTCCAACAAGATTAAATGATTTTCGGTTTGATTATTAAGGAAAAACGAATCAATATTGATTATATTAACGTGTTAGGATCGTTGGTTAGGCCGAAAATAACATAAACAATATATTTACATGATCAAATTATCAAAAATAACACGAATATTGTGGTCAGAGTTAATCAATTATACCACCAGGAGCAAGAAATTGAATATGGACTAGGATCCGGGTCTTGGGTTACCAGTTTGTGAAATGGGTTATGACAACGTTACAAAATGGACCCTGGAGTTAGAAGGTGGGTACAAAATAGGCGAATAGTTTAAATTTGGGCTAAATTTGTCAATATATGAAAGATATATTTATAATAAACAAATAATATAGAGTAATCAATTTAAACTCGATAAATGCGGGAAATTTTATTGATGAGAAAGCCCGAGCCCGTAAATGGGTCGGGTAACAGTTACAATAAAATATGAGGAAACCCGAATTGTTACATTTGAGGTAAGCTTCATGCTTTAATAATACTCCGTTGATATCAACGGCTCTTAGGTCGGCTTTCTTTTCTGCTTCATTTGTTTTGATCATGATTTGGCTCAACATTTCTTCAATTTTTTAGTAGCTCGGATTTTGATAGCTACTGGAACTTTGTTCTTGAAATTGAGGTTTAGGTTGGAAGGATTGATTCATCGTCCTCTTTTCGAATCCGGGTAGGGTTTGAGTGTAACCTCCGTCATTCTAACTGAAATTCGGGTAGTTTCTCCATCCTGTATTGTAGTTTTTGCTGAAAACGTTGTTTTGACGGGCGATGAAGTCAACTTCTTTCATAGCCATAATGACTTGTTTGCAGTCACTCGTCTTGTGAGTTCCTCCACAGGTGTCGCAGGTGATCTTGGTTTTTGATAGTTCAGCTTGAAGTTGCTCGAATTTTTTAGAGAGTGCTTCAAACTGTGCGGTGACAAGAATGTCATAATCGACATGGTGCATTCTTTTATGTGTTGGTGTAGATCTTGGTGGGTTATAAGGGAAACTCTTCTTTGCTTCCATCTCTATGATTTCAAATGCTTCGTTAGGTGATTTAGATCCCAGGTCTCCACCGGCGACTTGGTCGAGCGCCTGTTTGTTTTAGCTGGATTGTGCGTCAAAGCAAGTTTGTACTTGTAGCCATACGCTCAGTCCGATATGGGCATCTTCTCATAAGACTTTTGTATCTCTCCCATGCTGCGTGTAGCGACTCATCATCATTGGTCCGAAATCCGGTAACGGTGGCTCGATATTTGGCGGGTTTATCAGGTGGAAAGTTTTTGAGGAGAAACTGTTCAATCATATGGTCCTAGTTGGTGATGGAACCAGAAGGAAGAGATTCTGTTCATTCTAAGACTTGTCCCCTTAGAGAGAAAGGAAAGAGTTTGAGTTTGATTTAATCTTCTGGACAGTTTTGAATTTTAAAGGTTCCGCAGATTCTTAAGAATCGAGATGTATGAGAAAGAGGGTCTGTGTCGAGGAGAGCATGAAATTGAACCGAATTTTCCACCATATGAATGGTGCTTGATTTGATTTCGAAATGTTCGGTGATATCAGGTGGAGCCACTCCATTGTCGTAGCCTTCGAGGGTTAGCTTGGCATACTGGCTCATGTTTGTTTCATTGTATTGTGATTCCATCATTTCTTCGGCTTGATTTTCTCCTGATGTCGTGGCGTCTACCAACTCATCTTTGATTGTTTCAACGGTTTCTGCAGTCCGTTTACGTAATCGTTGACGAAAGAGTGGTTTCGGGTCAGAAATTGGATAAACAAGCTCAGGTCCAAATGTAGAGGACATACAAGGGATTAAATCAAATTTAAACTACTTAAATTGAAACTAAATTAAATGTTAGTTAAAGCTAGCCTTAAATAAGAAAATTTCTAATCTAATAGTTAGTAAAAAAAAGTTAGAAATTCGTACAATTTATAAACAATGATTAAATTAAAACTTGGATCGTTCTTAGAAACGTACCGTGTCCCCGGCAACCACGCCAAAAACTTGATGTGATGCGTTGAGTGCTTATAAAATATTGATATTGGAGATTTTAGCTTTCGCACAAGATCGTATTTTAAATTTATAAAAGTGATTTCTACTAAGACTAAACACACACAAAATAGGCAAGTGTACCTATCGTATACGTAGAATAGTATTGGTAAGAACCAAGTATCGATCCGTGGACACAAATGTTTCTAATAATGAATCTTCATTTTAGTTCAATCGGAGAGTTTTAAACTTTTTATAAAATAGAAATACTTATATATATATAATATGTAGGTGACAAGAAGAGAAATTTTAAATGAGTAATTCAATTATATGAAGGTTACCATCTAAGATCAAGAATCCACTCCATTCTTCCTTGATGATTAATAATTAAACATGAGACAAATTTTCCCTAATAATATATGATAGAATAGCCCCTCATGCGTTGAGTGCTTATAAAATATTGATATGGGAGATTTAGCTTTCGCACAAGATCGTATTTTAAATTTATAAAAGTGATTTCTACTAAGACTAAACACACGCAAAATAGGCAAGTGTACCTATCGTATACGTAGAATAGTATTGGTAAGAACCAAGTATCGATCCGTGGACACAAATGTTTCTAATAATGAATCTTCATTTTAGTTCAATTGGAGAGTTTTAAACTTTTTATAAAATAGAAATACTTATATATATAATATATATAATATATATATATATATAATATGTAGGTGACAAGAAGAGAAATTTTAAATAAGTAATTCAATTATATGAAGGTTACCATCTAAGATCAAGAATCCACTCCATTCTTCCTTGATGATTAATAATTAAACATGAGACATACTTTCCCTAATAATATATGATAGAATAGCCCCTCATTTCCAAGTGAACATATTCTATGACATAAAAGAAAGTAGCATGCGTATTTTCAAGTCCACTCTTACTTAATCTCATACTACCACGAGAATGTCAATTTAAGTAGGCAAGTAGTTTTGGTAAAGTAGAAATATTAGTATTGACTTCTCATATACCAATTCTAACAACTTTGGATGTTTATAGTTTAGTCACACAACCTCCCCTTGGTTGATTTAATTAGGTTATAATTACACATTCCATTAACATATGATTTCTTTAACTAGCATGATAACTTAAGCAATTGTGATAACAATGTTATTTCAAAATTATCAAAACTAGAGAAATAGATCATAACTTATATCTCATCATTTCTAAGTACAATATAAGTATCCATTTTTTATCTTGAAAATTATATCAAGGTATTCTTTTTACCATTTCTAGTCTCCAAGAACATGAGTGCATGTATCATGAATGATTATTAGTCATCAACCTTGATTTTTCGAGTTAAAGTGATAAAACATTTCTTCATCAAATGATAATTGCAAAATAACCATGTACTTCACCAAACTAAATCACATGTTGAACATAATCATCAAGTTGAACAAAGCTTCTTCACAGAAATTAGATGGTAAATAGAGTTTAGCTCATAATGAGCATGATTATGAACATTAAAAGAGATAGAGATAATAAACACATGAACTAGAACAATCTAACCAAATGTTGGATGAATCTTCCCTCTTCAATGGTAATGGCTGATGATGATGATGGGTGATGTTGATGATTACCTCCATGCCTTCAAACTCTCCACAAGATCTTCAATATAAGTGTAAAGTGGGTGTTTTTGTAACACCCCGACCAAAGGCGGCGGAACATGCCGGGGTGCATCGTGATTGGACAAATACACAAGACACTATTTAAAGTGACAATATTTATTCAACTCATTTTATTTCAACAAATCAATAACAATACATATCGCTCATATAAACAAATAGCATTCATATTGTTCGTTTTACTAATACCCTAATAGTCTTGGTAACGTTTTCCGTCAAGCACTCGAGTCAACAAAAGTCAAACCTGTAACATTTCATAAAATAAGTTTGTCAACACAAAGGTTGGTGAGCAATTCATAAGTTTGAGCATATAAGTATATAGTAATAAAAGCCACAAAACTTGTATACAAAACAATAAATAAAAGCAACAACTTGGATAAATTGACAATCGCTAAAAGAATTACGTTAGCCCCACCTAGCTACAAGGGGTTGCCAAGTAGACTAGGATTTAATAGAATATCGTTAATTGCATTACGTTAACGACACCTTGCTACAAGGGGATGCCAAGTAGTCTAGGATGTATAGTTCCACCATCCAAAAGCGATAAACACATAGACAAATAAGCATAGAACACCAAATCGAGCAATTATTCAACTAAGGTATACAATCACGTTTGTGGGTTTAAGATTCAAGTAAATAAAGCATTTAGTTAGATAAGTATGAAATGTCACCCCAAAACGAAAGATGGAAAAAGGGGTATGAAAGTACTCACCTCGATTGATGAATTGAGAAAACTAATAAGTGATTGACATAAAAGGAAGCTTGTAAACGAAACGAACGAATCCGACTTGAAAGATAATTGAAAACGGATAAATAAAACATATTAATGAACTTGAACTTTAGTTGAAACTACATTTGAAACATTGGACGAGACGGTTCGGTTGTTAATCGGGTTACCGGTTAGTTTGTTAATGATTAGGGACTCGTACATAATTAATAATAAAATATTATTTTATTGGGCTTTTAAATAGCTAAACCAATATTAAAAGAAACAAGACGAGTTTAAATCAAGAGTTTGGTTTTTATGAAAATAAATTTATAATGAAGCTAATAATAATATTATTTATGATAATGATAATGATAATTTTAAAAAGAAATGTTTTATATATATATATAGACATGTAAGATATGACGTAAAAATAATAACCGTAACTATTATTAATAGTACTAATAATAATAGTTAAAGAATAAAGATCTTAGTATTAATTAAAATGTTGTTGATAAAAATAATAATAATAATTAATAATATTGATAGTAAATAATGATATTATACTCGATGTCGGTTTTATTTCTAAACGAATTCATAATATAACTATAATGATATTTTTTCTAATAATTAATGATAATAATATGAAGATGATAATAATATGATCTTTAATAATATTAATAACAACTTTAATATTTATAATAATGATGATAATAATAATAGTTTTGTTAAAAGATAATAGTAATAATAATAATATTAATAATAATAATGATAATACTAATAATTATCTTGTTAATAATAATAATAATTAAAATAATGACAATCTAGTTAATAATAATAATGATAATAATAATATAATCTAGTTAATAATAATAATGATAATAATAATAATAATCTTTACGTATTTATGTTAATACTAATAGTAATAATAAATTTATTAAGTATAACAAGAAACAATACCAAAAACCGATCTAGGATGACCCGAATCTGAGACCTCTAATTTAATAAACGTACCAACCAAACCGAACCAAAATAATTAAACTCAAGAACTTATTATATCCATTTCCCGGGTGTTCATCTTTTACCCAATTCATACCAACAACGCAAACCCGATTCGTTTCAAAGTATTTGACCAAAAACATAACCGATACTACCAAACCAATTATTAACAATCTAATTCCGACAAATCGATATATGAAAATTAACAATACCAAATCCCAAATTATTTACCTTTTATATGTTTACGAGTCGTGGCTCTATACCGAGAAAGGAACCGAGCCGAAAACGGAAACAAAACAGAGAGAGAGAAGAGATATAGAGAGAGACTGAGAGGGAGAGTGAGAGAGAGATAGAGAGCCGAGAGAGAGTTAGAGAGATACAGAGAGTCCGTGAGAGAGAGAGAGTCCGAAGAGAGAGATGAGAGAGACAGTGGTACACCGGTGGCCGGTTTTCTGGTCACCGGAAAAACGAGCAGCGAGGTGGAGGGGGCTACGGGCTGCCGGAAAAACGAGGGGTGGTGGTGTCGGGTTGAGGAGGTGGATGAGATGGTGGTGATGTAGTGGATGGTGGTGGTTTAGTGGTGGTGCGTCAGGACTCGCCGGAGTTCGTGGCCGGAGGTGGCGGCGGCGGCCCGAAATCAGCTGGAGGTGGGTGACGGCTGAAAGAGATAATAAGGTAGGGTTAGGGTTTGTTGGTTTATATATGATGGTTTATAAATATTTAACTTTAGCCCCTCAAGTTATAAATGTTTGATATTTAGTTGTAAGTAAATCAATTCTTGAATAGTTTTAAGGAAAAATCACACTTTAGTCCCCTAAGGTTTATTTAACCAAACTTATAAACCAAAACTAACGGACTTTTGACAGACCTCGCACACGCTAGAGTTATAATACCGGTTCGGATTTACAAGTTTAACCTCAAATACGAAGTATAATTCATTAACATAAAACGCGAAAATCGACATGTTATAAAATGAATATAAAACGAATATAAAAGTGAGACTCAAATTTGACGAATATCACAGTTTTTGTAAGAGAAACTCGTATAGAAGTTTTATTCAAGCACACCAAATGAGTGCAACATGCTTCTCTATTTATTGGCAGTCTGGAGGACCAGTCATGACCCCGTGTAAGAGGAGGCACGCCCCCGTATATAGGTGTCCAGTCGTATATAATGTTCTATCAGATCGTAAATGATGACTAACCATGGGGACGTGCTTCATGGGGCACGGCCCCATGTTTCTGGTTATCTGTTATATTTCTTTTGTCTTTTATGTAAGGTGACCACAGCCCCATGCCTACTGGGGCACGGCCCCATGTCCATCTGTCCAGTATTTTGTCTTTTTCTTGCAGATTTTTGTCTTTTCTTGCACAAGAAATCATGGGTGCGTGTTTCAGTGTTTTCTTGGGTTTTCTTTGATTTTTCTTTGGCTTTTCGTCCGTTTCTTCGTTTGAGTCTTGGGTTTACCTGAAAATACATTTTAACATGATAAGTAGCTATTTGAACTATATTATTTGATAGAAGTTACAGTTTTTAAAGATTATTTGATGCTAAAAAAATGTATAATTTTATATACATCAAACATTGCAAAGAACTGATGACCAAATACCAAACAACTGATGGTTCAAACATTAGTTGTTCTCCATTATGAGGTTTTGATATCTATTGCTCTAATTGGTTGACGAAGTAAACTGCTGACATAAGAACTGAAGATACAACAACTTCTTTACAAAGTATTGAAGATCCAAAAAACTGAAGGCAAACAACTGATCGATGGTTCAAACATCAGTTGTTAACAAAGATCATTGTTAGCATAGTATTCTCTATAAGCAGTTGTTTGTAATAGGTTTATCAGTAGTTTGTAATCGTTTTGTTAGTTGTCACTATCACCTTTAGCTCGTCAGTAGTTTTGCATATGTATTAAATGAAGAAAAGAGTTTCTTCTTCATTAACACTTTTCACATCATAATACTCACCGGAATCTTGTACTTTTGTACAAGAAAATTCAGTGTGAATGATGAGCTAAGGTTGAAGGGGGGCAATATATTGTAATCATTCGATTATAGTTAATGCATAGTTGTTTTTCCATATGAAACCTATTATTTAGCTCAAATGAATTATGTCGATTAACTTGTTCATTTCATATACTAATTGAAGTTATAGTTTAAATATGGTTTCAATTAAAGTGATACTAATATGTTCAAAGGATTAAATCAATTGTTTACTATTCCATTGATTGTGATTTATGTTAAAGTAGCTTAGATTACTAGATCTATGATCCTAACATATATATATGTTCTTAAAAAAGTTAATGTTTAAACACAATTCTTCAATTCATTTAAGTCCATTTTCTTTAAAAAAATTACACAACTCAATTCATAACCAATAAATGCACTAAAAAATTTAATAGTTTTAAGCTTAAAAAAAACTCATTTTTAAGGACCCAGATTTTTCTTGTCTTTAGTCCAAAATTTTAACGATTATCAGAAACGACCCTATGAAACAACATATCCTCATGTACATGTTATGCATACACTCTCCATCTTAATTATCTATAATTTTAATTTCCTTATACAAGGACAAAAGGAAGTATGAATACTTAGGAAACTAAGTTAGTCAATTACTTAGAGGGAAAGTATCATGTTTCTGATAGTGCCCACTTGGATCTTGTACAATACCATCAAACAAAAAACGTGTGTGGCCTAATGTGTTTAATTTTAATTGTTAAGAAAACTTAAATTCCAAGCGTTTTAATTCAAAAAGAAAAAAATAGTGTCACAATCGTAATCCTCTATTCAAGATAGGATGATTGATTGAGTAAATTTATATACTATAAATATATAATAACCAAATAAACATAAAATCCAAAACTTTAGTAATGCGGTGGCTGATGATATGAGATTGTAAGAACGACTAAATGATCAAGTGACTCATCTGGCCATCTGTCGTGATACCTATATATTGTACCCACTATCAACGAGGAGGATGATGAGGAAGGTTTGTCCAAACCATAACGCATGAACCGGGGGGTGGGGGTGTAACAAAGGAAAATGAGCAACAACGAAATCTTTTATATATAGGGAGAGAATGATTAATTACTTAATGGGAAGACTTAAAAAGATATTAAATAACTTCCAAAACAAAAAGTAAAAATGAAGTCTTACATGGGGATTAGTTACTTTTCCTGCAGGAAAGGTGTTGCGACATGAATAACATCTGTGCATCCATGGATAACACTGTAAAGACATACATAGTGTAGCAAGTCTGCCTTAAAGAGAAGGAGTCTCTCCTTAACATGCTCCAGTTTCTTCAAGTGACCATTCTTCTTCTTAACATTTGAAGATGAAATTTATGGTAAATTTATATAAATAATTCAATCTGTTATATTAACTTAAACGAGCCAAAGTAGTGTAATTTCACAAACCATAACATACCAGGTCTCTTACAGTTCCATGAACAATATAACCCTTGGCCAACAATTCTGTCACCACCCATTAACAAGGCCGGCTTTGAGGAAGGGGAGGAGAGGGTGACCGCCCCTGGCCCGATCACACAGCTAGGCCTAAATTTTCTTTTAAAATTATATATATATATATATATATATATATATTCTTAAAAAGATATGATTTGTTAATGTTTTAACATATATGTTCTTAAAAAATATGGTTTGTTAATGTTTTAACACAATTACTTAATTCATTTAAGTTTATTTTTCTTTTAAAAAAATAAACAACCCAATTCATAACCAATAAATACATTTAAAATTTTAATTGTTTAAACCTGATAAAAAATAACTCTTTTTATTAAGGGCCTAGATTTTTTTCTTGTTTTCAGTCTAAAGTTTTTAATGCTTCTCGGTACACCACATGAAACAACATATCCTCCCGTACACTTTATGCATACACTCTCCATCTTCTTAATTATCTATAACTTTTAATATAATTCCTTATACAAGGACAAAAAGAAGTATGAATTATTGGAAACTAATTTTGTCAATTACCTATAGGAAAGAAAAGTATAATGTTTATGATAGTTCCCATTTGGATCTTGTACAGTTGTATCATCAAACAAAACACGTGTGTGGCCCAACGTGTGTAATTTTAATTGTCAAGAAAACTTAAATTCCAAGTGTTTTAATTCAAAAGGAAAAAAAAGTGTCACAATCGTATCGTGTAATCCTCTATTGAGGATCGAATGATTGATTGAGTAAATTTATGTACTATAACTATATAATAACCAAATAAACAATAAAATCCAAAACTTTAGTAATGTGGTGGCTGATGATACGTGATTGTAAGAACAACCGAATGATCAAGTGACACATCTGTGTCTGGGTCAGCATGCAAGGAAGGCTGGCTGGGAATGAAATTTTGATATTTAATTAGTATGTTATTTTGTTCTATTAAACGTAACGATATTAAGGGGGTTCGGTAGATCTCATGCAGTTGATTGCATTTCCTAGTTCAATTCTTGACTTGTTCTCTAAGTTTGTTAATGCTTATATATGACCTAGGTTTATTTGTTTGTGTAACAATTTTTGTTTGTAAGTCAATAAAATAAAAAAAGAGTTGCTTCTAAGCGTTTGAAGCAAATCTCGTTTGTTCGAGTACGTATTACTTGAAGCCGAAATAATCTCTTCAGTTTGTTCTTGTTTGCCAAGAAAGAGCCATCCATAGGTGTTACTGGATCGGACATCCCATTTACCATTGCAGAGTTTCAAGTATCTAAAGCGTGAAAGAAGTTAAATGAATCACAATTTTCATTAAATACTCAACCACTGCTTATATCACATATCAATACAACGGAAATACTGAAGTACAGGAAAAAAAATCAATACAGAAAAACGCCAACTATTCTTATTCTTATTCTTTAAGCCACAACACATGATGCCCACAACCTTGTTGTCCCAGCAAACTCATTTGACTTGTTCCACTGCAACGGGAGGTTCTTTTATTAGCTTAATAAACCAAGTTCTTTCATATTGTCAACAGAGTCAACCAAAGTCTTCTCCAATGACGTATAGTTCCATCCAAGATTCCTTAACTTCTCACACGTGTAATTCAGTTTGTCATTCCGAACAGGGAGCCTACAGTCATTAAAGTCCGGCACGATTAATTATGTTTTAATCAAAGGCTTAATTGATGTTACATATATAGAACTTAGAAAGCCATACTCAGTACTAGTAGGATAATTATAATGAGGAAGCAAGTTCTTCAGTAGTTCAATCAAAGCCGTGATCCTCAACACATGTGACAAACACAGATACCTCCCCTCGGCTTCAGGCTTTTCATAGGCTAGGAGCAAAGCCTTAGCACAATCACGAACATCCACGATAGGAATATCTATATCTTCCTCAGCATTGTCGAACTCAATGAGATTGAAAGTGTTCTTACCTTTGAAGAAGTTCAAAAGAATCAAGCTGGTGGTACATACCGTCGATTGAAGCATTGGCCCGAATATAACTGATGGACACACTGAGACAACGTTGATGTTGTTCTTTTTTCCGAATTCCAGAGCTTCACGCTCTGATACAGCCTTGCCAGCGCAATACCACTTGCCAATTTTCATGCAAAATTCAGGATCACTCCAACAAGTTTCATCCACTGTTTGATCCTTGGGCCAATTAGGGTTTGCAATAATTGCAAGTATAGATGAAACAACCACAACCATGTTTACTTTACTCTTCAAACATGCATTCATCACATTTCGAGTTCCTGTTATGGCAGGTTCAAGCATATCTGCCTGTTTTGACGCGTGTCGTAAAAATTAGCCATAGTAATTGATTAATTTCAAATAGTAACAGCTTTTAAAAATATAAGTGTGCTTCTTTTTCTATATATTTATAGCTATGATCTTTTAGGTTGTGTTCTACACAGAAGATAGATAACAAAATGGCCGCGTTGCGGCACACAATAACACGAATTAGGTCAGTATCAGTTAAGTTCGTTATGACATTGAAATTAAATGCAAAAAATAAATTTGTAATCCTCCACAGCCGTATTAGCACAATTACAACTTATTTTCAAAACGCCACGAATTCGGCCGGTTAGATTCGCTAAGACACTAGCACTAAAGGCAACAATTAAATTAGTAAGCATTGCACTCATGGTTTATATAACAAATATATATATATATATATATATATATATATATATATATATATATATATATTTATTTAAAACAACATTTATTCGGTCGGTAAAACCCGGACGTTCACTCATACACCACCCCCACATGCCTATACGGCTCATATAGGCCTATACGCCCGTATAGGGTACGCATGCCTGACAAGGGGACAAAAAAAACAGCTTTTTGCAGCCTATACGACCGTATAGGCATTAAATGGCTCGTATTGCCTTCTGACAAAACCATAAAAGCTATACGGTCGTATAGGGCTATACGACCGTATAGAAAACATTTGCAGAAACATTCAAACTGCCTTAATCGCTGTCGAAAAACGACTATACGGACCTATACGAGCCGTATAGTGCTATACGACCCGTATAGACAGATTTTCAGTTTTTTAAGCTTAAAACATGAAAGATTTCTATGATAGTTAATAAGATTAGGCTGAAAGTAATTTGGAATATTATGAATTTTAGGGTGCACTTTTATTTTAATGTATGTGGACTAGATGTTAAAGAAACCTCAAATTTTTATTATATGTAAGCAACAAATATGCCTAGAATATTAAAAAAACCTCAATTTTTTTTTAGAAAATTTAATAATAAACAAGCTGGGTCACCAGCTCCAAACAATCTTGAGCTTTTGACGAGCTAAGTTTGAGCTCAACATTTAAGCCCGTTAAGATAAACGAGCCAAATACGACCCGTATAAATCACATATATTGTATATATGGTCATCATTTTTTAAAAAAAAAAGTGTCTATACCGTATAGGCCTATACAAGGCACTATAAACGATGGCCGACACAACCTGACACGATTCAGGTCCTATACGACCGTATAGCCCTATACGAGCCGTATAGGACAAAAAATAGTGTATGAGGATCCAGGGTGATGTGGGAGGATCTCTTGCCTTAAATGTTTCCTTGTAGATTTGAGGATATAAAAAGCTACATATAACAGAAAGGATGGTATTTGGTTACTATTATAGAGTTAGGTTAAAAGGTTAAAAGTACAAGCAACAGTATCGGGTTCATCTTCTCACATATCGATTAAGTGGGAGCGTGAAAGTACCATATTTAGAGCGGGTCTTTTTGTATTTCTGGTATAGTGTAGTGGGCCCTTAAATTGATTCAAGGAAAGAGACTTTCGTATCGGTTTCATTACCCCCCACCCTTTTTTATTGGTAATTCATTTGGTCTTTCTTTGTGTAGCTTTTTCTTTTGTTGCCATCTTTTATGGTTTATTAATGGGTTGGATGTTACTAATGTATCATCCTAACTAATTTCTTACTAGATAATTTTTTATAATATAACTAATGTTCTAAAGAAAAAGTTTATTCAGAAACTGTTAGTTTTCATCTCTATATAATCAGTGTTTTTTTCCATCACGAAATTCGTCACCAATATTTATGTCTAAAATGCATAATTATATCCTTAATTTTTAGTGCTATCAGCTATTTCATTAACTTATCTAAAAATCTGATTAGTTTTTATATAGATGTATATTCTTTTAAATAAACAATTAAAAATATACCACGAGTATATAGTTAATCTGTTAACATGAGGGACTCACAATATGTTTCGAAAATTTATTCATTTTGAGGCTCAATGAATCGATAAGAGTTATTTTATAAAGTGAACGTAAGACACTCTGCCCGATTCGACTTCCATATCTATTTAGAGAGAATGAATGTTATTTATTCATTCTACACTCCTATTGATAATCTGTTATAATTTAAGTTCATTTTTTATTCAATTATTAACTCATTTTCTATTGAATGCATATACAAAGCTCGTCTATGTACTTAATTAGAAAAGTTTTCATGCGCATAACAGCATACAATGTGCAACCCGTCAGTTGAGGCAAAATCGGCATGAATGATAGAAAGGTACTGAAGAAACGTGGATCGGCTCACTGGTAGACGATCAACTTTCCTCGGGTATGAATATGCTATATCACCGATGGTTCTCCGAAGTATGAATTCTTCCACCTGCAAAACGAGCAGCACCGTGAACTTACCCCTCAGAAATGGACAGAGGGGTCCTCTTTGGGGTAACCCTCCGGTGTGAGAATAAGAGATTGTAGGAGAAGATAATAATAATCTGAGAGTGAGTAAGGAATTAGAATGTATTTTCTTGCTTACATCCCCTTGTGGAGGTGGTGTGGTATTTATAGTGCTAGGGTTTCCAATGATTGGGCTCAGATCCCATTAGGGCCTTTTTGGCCTCCTCCTATTGCTTCGCGCCACGTGTCCTTAGGACACCTGGTGCTTTTTCATTGATTATTCTCTGACCAAGGTATTTCACCTGACCCATGTGCAATCACGTGGTAGCACATGGGTTTTGCTGAGTTGTCCACCTTTCATTGGCAGCTGTCAACATCAGCATATTCTTTATTCCTTAAAGGATACCTTCTGTAAGGTTGTTTGATGAGCACAATCAGGGTTGTCCTTATCCTGATTTGGATAAGGACGAGGTTGATTATGTGCATGTGTGATATGCGCCTATCCTGAGGATGCGCGAGGTCTTCTCTTTATTCTCACGCGCAGATGTTTCATGCGCAGATGTGATATGCGCAAGCATATGTAATATGCGTGAGCATATGTGATATGCGCCACGCGCAGATGCGTGAGCATGTGATATGCGCCACGCGCAGATGTGATATGCGTGAGCATATATGGTGCGTGAGCATGTGATACGCGTGAGCATATGTGATGCGTGAGCATATGTGATATGCGTGAGCATATGTGATGCGTGAGCATATGTGATATGCGTGAGCATACGTGATATACGCCATGCGCATAGGTTTTGGCTTTGTGCCTTCATGATATCTTGATTTCAAGCCTCTTGTCTATATCTTGTGGGTTGACCCGCCCCGCTCGATGTTAAGGCGGGTACATACCTCTTCAAGCCCCTCCAGTCTAATGTGTGTCTTGTCTCGCGCGAGCGAGGTAAGATAGATATTAGACTTGATAGTTTTCTCTTTTAATAGGGTTTGTCTTTTCTTTTTTATTTCTCATCGTTGCGCGAAATTCTATCCTTTTGGTTGAAATGAATCGTCCATGTACGTGGTTGGTTGGTGCTGACATGCGTCAGAGATGGAGACATGTGTCAGACTTTTCGTGTGCTCGAGGTGCTACAGTTGCCTTTCCTGTCCCCTCACACAGTGTCAGGAACACGTGTCGCGCTCGTGTTGGCCTGCACCTGCGAGTGGGGGCGCGTGAACTCTGATCAGTACCTGTTTTGTTCCCTTTCATGTCCCCTCACACAGTGTCAAGAATACGTGTCGCGCTCGTGTTGGCCTGCACCTGCGAGTGGGGGCGCGTGAACTCTGATCAGTACCTGTTTCTTTCTCTCTCCTGGGCCTATAAAAGCAAGCCTTTTGAGTTGTTATTCTTCATCTTCATTGTTATTTCAGAGCTTTTTCTTTCCTTCCATTTTCATTCCGATTAAGAGCCTGTCTTTTGCTTCCCGATTTCCGTTCATGAAGTAGCCTCTGTTTGATTCACAGTTGTATGTCTGATAACCCAGACACCACAACTTCCCCCAGCAAACGCCGTGTAAAATCATTAGTCATGTCCACTTTGAAGAAGACCGGCAAGGGAAAACGGGCTGCCGAGGCCTCGTCGGAGGAGGTGGGGAAGGGCAAAACAGTGAAAAGATGGAATGAGATTCCCTGCAAACTGAAGCAGTCTGATTTCGACAGTCTCATCGCCTCTCAGGGTTTTCTCCCTGAGTACGGCTGTATGCTCCCGGCGGCCGGGCAAACGGCGGCAGATCCGCCCACCGGCTATATCTCCTTATACTGCCATTTTTTCACTCACTGTAACCTTCGTCTCCCGATGACAAGGTTTATGGGTGCGCTGCTTCAATTTCATGGGATTCACATATCCCAAGTCCATCCTTTTGGACTTGTGCGCATGACTCATTTTGAGTTCATGTGCAAAGCTCAGCGCGAGGAGCCCACCCCTCGGTGCTTTCAATATTTTTATAAGCCAAAAATCCAAGATTCTTGGTTCTCATTCATTCCTCGCAGTCAAAAGGTCAAGTGCTGCACTGTTTCCTTCAAAAGCCTTCATGACTGGTCTGAGAAATTTTTTTATATTAAGGCTGGTGTGGTTCCCATCCGCATGACCATGCGCGCAATCACTTCTGCGCCCGCGGATGAGAATGTTCTTAAAAACCCAACTGGCGCATGGGTTAATAAGTTGACGGCTGAACCATCCCCCGCCAAGAATATTTGCGAGGAGGCGCTGGTGGGGATTGGTATGAGCAGGAGGTGGACCGACAGCGCGACTAAGCCTGTTATCCAAGTTGATGGCTTATGTGAGTTATTAGCTCATTGCATTATTTCTGCGCGAATATAATTCGTTTTGCTGATATCATTTGTCTTGTTTTATGCAGTCAGCAAGGAGTACGTCCACGCCGCCTATGATGAGCATATGGAGGGTGGCTCTGTCGCGCTGGGCGCTGGGGAAGTTGCTTTCCCCGATCGCTTCGATGATATGTTCATCCCTGTTGATTTGGGATTTTGCTTTGACAGTGATGCGCCTGGTAAGCCTTTGTACCTATGTTTATGCCTTTAGAATACCAAATTTGGTTAACATTTCTGTTGCACGTATTGTAGATGCGCTCGAGAACTATGAGCTGGAGCTCGCGGAAGAAGAGGTGGAGGAAGAAGCTGAGGCGCCACAAAGCTAAAGGCAAAACTGGCGCAGGGGCCAGTAAAAAACAGAAGAAAAATGATGCCCCTGTTGCTCAGGATCCTCCTACTCAAGCGAAGGGACTTGAGAAAACCAAGGGGTTTACCTTCAAGTTTTCCTCGTCTTCCTTGCCTCTAGGTGTGGGCAGTCCTCCTATCCACACGAGGTATGGTGCCGCCACCTCCACTCTTCGCGCGGCGGACAAGGGAAGCGGCGCTGCGCCTGCTGTTTCCTCTTCTCCAACAGGTATACTTTGTTTATATTTTGTAGTTTTATGAGCGTGATTCCGATAGAATTATTAATGAATCTTTGCTCGCTCAAATGTTTGTAGAGCCGGCGACCTTGGTGGATCAACCTCAGGCGCAGCAAGGTACCAAGGCTGCGCCGAAGGTTGCTTTGAAGTCCCCTGTTTTACCCTCGAAAAGGGGGAAAGTGGACTTCATGGCGATGTTCAACTCGCGGACGGCGGTGCGCCAAGGTATATATTGCGCTTTGATTTTCTGACTTTTTTCTTTTAGATCAAGTCATGAATCATTTCTCTTTGTTGGTTTTTTCATAGGAATTATAGCTGGCACACAAGCTGCTGGCGGCACTGCTGGCGCCGGCGCCGGCGCCGTTGGTTCTGCTTCTGCTCCTACAAGCACTGAATCTCCCCTCATTGGGATTACTAAGGAGCAGGAGACTGTTTTACGCACTGATCTAGCGGCGTCGAGACCTCCCTCACCTCCTCCTGCGCGCAGCCCTCCTCGCGAGACTGGTTTTGATTTTTCCAAGTCGCAGGAGAAAAGACCTGTTACAGAGGATGAGGAGGTCAATTTTGAAGACTCCGATGGCGGCCGCGCAAGCCCTGTAGTGCCACGAGATTTCGTGGCGCAGCCTTCTCGTGGGGCTGGCGCTGACTTTTCTGCTTGCTCTCCGCAGGTATAAGTTCGTTTTGCTCCGCTGTGCGGACTTCCATATTAGTGTTTAGATGACTAAAACGTTGCTTTTGCGTTGCTTTGTGTTTGCAGGAAGCCGATCACATATACCGCCCGAGATGGAATATTACTGAGGATAGCTCATTTCAATCTATGGGTGTGTGTGAAGACTTCTGGGCTCACTCTGTGCCTCTGGCTGAAAGGAGGTTTCAGGAGGACCGCGCCCGCGTGGACTTGCTCAACAACCATCTTTTTGCTGTGTCTGCGTTCTTTGCTGCCTCCCAAGAGCTTCGCAATGATTATATAAAAGTGCGTGATGCTCTTGTGGAGGCCAAGCAAGAGGCTAAGGTTTCTGCTTGGAATCTTTCTGACGCTCGAGAGAGAGCTGAGAAACTCCAAGCAGAGCTCAGCGAGAACCGAGCAAGTGCCAACGCTGCCTTTGTGAAGCGCGGGCATGAGCTGCAGGCTGCGCGGGAGAAGCTGCAGGCGGCAGTGGCGGATGCAGCCAGGTACGCGCGGCGAGCGCGCGATTTGGAGCTAGATGCAGAGGCGCGTGATTAAACTCTTGTGCAGGCTATCACTGACAAATCTTTATTAGAGAGTGAGGTTGCGCGCCTGAAGAAAGAGCTTGAGGCCGCGCGGGCAGAGAAGGATGAAGCCCTGGCGGCAGCAGCGTCTGGCCAAGAAGAGCTCGATGCTGCGCGAGCGGAAAGGAATGAGGCCTTGGCGGCAGCAGCGTCCGACAGAGAAGAGCTAAAACAGACCAAGGAAACTGTTGAGTTGTTAAACTCTCAGATTCCTGCTCTTGAGACGTCTGTTTCTTCCCTCGCGCAGGATCGCCAATGGCTAGTCTCACAGGGTATGACTCGTTGCGCTTATGCGATGAAATACTCAGACGAGTTTCAGACCCTTGTGATGGATTGCAACGCTGCGTCGCGCTTGGTGGGTCGAGCTGAGGGGTTTAAGGATGGCTGTGAATATAGCATGCTGAAGAAGAACCCATCCGACTACCCTTATCAGCTCGACGTTGTCTGCGCTGACATGGCCGAGGTGGGGGAGAAGTATTTGAATACTCCCATTCCCATCCTTGAGCAGGTATTTTAACCTTAATGAGTTTGCCTTGACTTATTTTCCTAGTCTTTTGTACTCATACTTTTCCTTATGACTTGCAGATAGCCTCGCTTGCTGACCAGCCCGATCTCGGCGCGCTAAAGAAATTACTTGACGAGTGTGAAGGGGCTGGTGGCAGCGATGATGGCGCGGGCAATGCTACCTCTGCTAGCGGCTCTGGCGTGGCCAAAGGACCCGCTCCTGACACTATCGTGATAGAAGACGACTCCATTCAAGACGAACAGCTTGACTATGGCAAGTTTGGAGATGACGAGGAGCGAGCTGCGCCAGATGCTGAGGGAGGTAATGATGAGGGCGATGAAGAGGCTGACGTTGATATAGAGACTTGAGAAGCCCTTCATGTTTTTTTTTTTTTATTTGTAGTTTGTATCTCATCATTTTGTAAATTTGTAAACTTCTATATTTTGGAATGAAATTTTGTTTTTCCCTTATTCGCATCTTGCGCATTCCCAATTCATCTCTTTATATTGCATGTTTGCTTGTTGAATATAAGATATGCTTGCACGTTGAAATTTGAACAAGGTTGTAAGGAAATTATTTTACTTAATCCTTGTCATATTTTAAGTGATTTTGCAATATCCTGACTATGCTGACGCGTGCCTTGGCGTTTCATTATTCCTCTTTTGCGCGACGTTATCGCGCATTTATTATAGGGAATTATGAATGAGTTTTTTTGCCTTTACGTGTCAGTATGTGTTACTCTGATATCCATTACAATTCCATGCGCGACCTCGACCTGAGACCTTAACAACTATGTTTTGGCATGTGCTTTGCCTTAGTTGTGCTTAGGTATTTTTATGGTCTAGCTGCGCAGCATGTAGGATGGATGTTGTGAGTGATTTGAGCTAAGGCTCGTATTATTGGGCTAAGGCCCTGAGCTAAGGCTCATATTATTGGGCTAAGGCCCTGACGTTTTAGAGTTAAAACTCGTTAACGCGTTTGAGCTTGAAGCTCGCGCATGTATGTTTTACTTCGTTTTATTTTTAGTTTTGATGTCAATACAATGTTGTCATATTGCTCAAAATTAATAAAGGGAAGTGTGAAACATGTATGCAAAAGGTAATAGAACACACATTAAGAGAAAATAGCGCTTATCATTATTCATAATGGCTTAAAAAGCCTTGATTACAAACTTGACAATTTTTACATGAAACATTTTCTAAGCTGTGCTGCGTTCCATGCGCGCGGGATCTTCTTTCCATTCAAATATTTTAAAGCGTATGCGCCTTTTCCCAATTCTTCCGAGACTTGATAAGGTCCCTCCCAGTTGGGGGACATTTTTCCCGGAGGTATTGCGCGGCTAGCTTCATTGTTCCGAAGGACAAAATCGTTCTTCTTGAAGTGGCATTCTTTCACGCGTTGATTGTAATATTTTTCTAGTTTTTTCTTGTATTTGGCTTCACTGATGATAGTTGCCTCTCTGCGCCCTTCAAGTAAGTTGAGATCCAACCTCCTTTCGCGCTCGTTATCAATCTTACTCATCATGAGCACTCTATGGGATGGGCATCCAATTTCTGCTGGAATCATAGCCTCCGTTCCATAGGTTAGGCTGAACGGGGATTCACCATTGCTGGTTTTGCTTAATGTCCTGTGCGCCCACGGGACATTAGGTAGCTCCTCGACCCATGAATGGGATTCTCCCTCCAACCTTTTCAGCCCATTCAGCAAGCTTTGGTTCGCGCGCTCCACTTGGCCATTCCCCTGAGGGTGGTATACTGAAGTGAAGATTTGGTTGATGCGCAATTCCTTGAGCCAGCTGGATATCTTCCTGTCAGTGAATTGTTTGCCATTGTCGCTCACAATTTCCATGGGCAGGCCAAAACGGCATATGATGTGGCTCCAAATAAATTGCTTCATCGCCTCGGCTGTGATTTTTGCTAGTGGCTTGGCTTCAACCCATTTTGTGAAATAGTCTACTGCCACTACCAAAAATTTTACTCGCCCTTGCGCTTGAGGTAAGGGACCCACAATATTGATTGCCCATTTGTGGAAAGGCCATGCGGAGGTCACCGGAATCAAGTTGTTCTTTGGGCGCATGGTGTTTGGCGCATAGCTCTGACAAGCTTTGCATTTTTGGATCTCTTTTAACGCGTCCAAGTACATGCCTGGCCAATAGTAACCTGCGCTCATTGCCTTGGCAACCACCATGCGCGGGCCAGCATGTATTCCACATATTCCTTCGTGTATCTCTCTGATCACATAGCTTGATTCCTCAGCATCTAGGCATTTCATGAGCGGTCCAAGATAAGAGCGTCGATATAACGTACCATCAAGCAGTTCGTAGTTCTGTGACTTGTGTCTTATCTTCCTCGCCTGTGCGCGATCGTCCGGTATCTTTCCCTCCTTCAAGAATTCCATTAATGGAGTTATCCATGATGAATGTGTTGTATGAATTACAAGGACAGACTTCGCTCCCACCGACGGGTTGCTCATTACTTCCACCCTGACATCTTTGCCAAAGTGATCGAAGCTGGTTGATGCCATCTTACTCAGCACGTCGGCAGACTTGTTTTCACTGCGCGGAATATGTATGATTCTGAAGAAGTCAAATTGCTCGATGAGTTTTTTCGCCTGCTCTAGATACAGAGGCATGGTGTTCTCCTTGGCATCATAAAGGCCATTGACCTGTGCTGCTACCAAGTATGAATCAACATGGGCCTCTAGCTTTTTAACTCCGAACTTGTGCGCGATGCGCAGACCAGCCAGCAGGGCTTCATACTCAGCTTCATTGTTGGTGCTCTTGAAATCCAACCTGATTGCGTAAGTATACTCATTATTTTCTGGATCCACCAGTTTGAGGCCTACGCCGGACCCTTCGTTGTTTGAAGCTCCATCAGTGAATAATCTCCAAACATTTTCTTCATTATTGGCTTGCGGAGGGTCTACCTCGCGCTGAGCCTCTTCAATTTTTTCTTCAGGGATTTCTGCGATGAAATCGGCTAAGACTTGTCCCTTGATTGCTGGACGAGGCTTATAGGCGATCGTGTGCTCTCCTAATTCCAGCGCCCATTTTGTCAGCCTTCCTGAGAGCGCGGGACGCCGCAAGACTTGCTGGATGTTGTAATCAGTCAGGACTTCAATGGGATGACCATTGAAATATCTATGAAGCTTGCGCGACGCGTGTGTTAGTGATAAAACTAACTTTTCCATGATGGAGTAGCGCGTCTCAGGGTCTGTCAGCACCCGACTTACATAATAGATTGGTGTTTGGATTCCCTTGCGATCCACCAACAACACTGCGCCAATGGCGCGCTCTCCTGCTGACAGGTACAGCGTTAAAGTTTCACCAGGAAGTGGAGCTGTGAGCGCAGGCAGATTTATCAAACATTCTTTTATCTCACTGAAAGCTTGCTCGGCCTCGGGCGTCCACTTGAATTGGCTTTTCTTTATGCAATTTCTCAATGTGTTAACGAATGGGGTAGATTTGCTTGCATGGTTCGCTAGGAACCTGTTAATTGATACCAATCTACCATTCAACTTTTGAACTTCCTTCATGGTGGATGGTGAGGGCATGTCAAGGATAGCCTCCACCTTCTCTGGGTTCACCTTGAAACCATCCTTGGTGACCATTACACCTAGAAATTTCCCTTCTTCTACGCCGAATGTGCATTTGCTCGGGTTGAGTTTCATGTTTACTTCCTTTAGGCGCCAAAGGGTTTCTTCGATGTCTTTGAGCATTTGTTTTTCCTCCCTGCTTTTAATCACCAAATCATCCACGTAGACTTCTAAGTTTCTTCCAATTTGCTCGTTAAAAACCGCATCCATGAGTCTTTGGTAAGTGGCTCCTGCATTCTTCAAACCAAAGGGCATTTTTGTGTAACAGAAAACACCCTTATCAGTTCTGAAGGCAGTCTTGTCCTCATCTTGTGGTGCCATTTGAATTTGGTGATAGCCCTTATAGGCGTCCAGGAAACATTTGAGCTTAAATGGCGCCACAGAGTCCACCTTCGCGTCAATGTTTGGGAGGGGGTAACAATCTTTTGGACATGCTTTGTTGAGGTCCTTGAAATCAATACACATTCTCCATTACCCGTTGCTCTTCTTTACCATCACAGGATTGGCTACCCATGTTTGGTATCGTATTGGGCGGATGATATTTGCGCGCAGTAAATCTTTTACTTGCTCATTCATGGCCTTTGCCTTCTCATCCCCCATGACTCTCTTCTTTTGAGCAATTGGCTCTACAGACTTGAACGTGTTGAGAGAATGTTGCGCCAGGTCTCGCGGAACCCCAATCATCTCAGAATGTTGCCACGCGAAGACCGACATATACGCTGTGAGCAATCTTTTCATTCTCAACCTTGTGTCGTCTGATATCGTAGCTCCAATTGTGATTGTTTGCTCTGGGAATTTTGGGTTGAGAATCCATTCCTCTGGCGCGTTGTTTGCCATTGGAAGTTTCATTCTCCCTTCCCGCGGTATACTTGTCACTGCGCACAAATGATCTCGGTATACAAATGTTACACCTGTTGGTGTTGGGAACCCCAACGCGCCGTGCGCTGGCGACGGTATGGCGTTGAATTGGGCAATCGTTCCTCTACCCAAGATCATATTGTGGCATGAAGTGGTGGGCAAGACCAAGAAGTTGACAATTTCAGCTCGCTTGTGTTTCTCATCCCCCATAGTTAGTTCAAATTGTATCTGACCTAGGGGGTGAATAATTTCATTTGAAACACCCGAGATTGGTGCATTCACAATTTCGAGCCTTGCTTGGTCTGCTGGATCCAACTTCCTGAAACATTGCTCATACATGATGTTTGATTCACTGCCGGTGTCCACCAGGACTTTTGACATCTCATAATGAGCAATGTGTGTAGTGATGACTAGATGACTGCTGATAGATGGGCCTCCTCTGATTCTTGGGAAGACTACTTGTTGCTCGCGCCAATCTCCTTGGACTTGCGCGCTTCTCTTTTTCGATCTTTGCCCTTGCCTTCCTCCCTCGGCTACACAGATTCTTTTGAACTTTTTGCTGGCTGAGGCTCCATCTGGTTGTTCATCCTCTGGTCTTGGGTTTTTCACCAGGGGAGCCAACTTGCCTGATTTCACATCTCTTTCAATCGCATCCTTCAAATGGTGGCATGCATCGGTGTTGTGCCCTGTGGACTTGTGAAACTCACAATACTTGCCACTGTTTGATGGTCCCTTATGAAGTAATGGTTTGGGGCTTTTAAACTGGACATTCTCTGTGCTTAACACTTGTGAAGGCGTTTTAGTGAGGGGAGTCCATATTCTTGGTAGAGGTCTGTTAGGCTCTCTGCCGCCTTCCCTCTTGTCACTTTCTCCGCGATTACGAATGTCTTTTTGGGGCTGGGGTGAACTTGGTTGCGCCTGCTTTTCTGCGGGAGAAAAACTAGTTTGTTGCAACCTGGACCATACGGAGTTTTGTTTGCCCCTCCTTTCATTGTTGCGTGGTGCTTCTGTTTGATGCCCTCTATCTCTTGCTCTATCTTGGGCAATTTGTTTTTCATTTCGCGCGAAGACTCGCGATGCTTCCATTAGCTTAGCCCAAGTGGTTGGCATGCCATCTCTGCTCACGAGAGCTCTGCGGAGTTGATCACTGCGCGCACCTTGTATAAAGGCCACGCGCAAGAGCTGTTCAGTGATACCTCCGATTGCAAGAGATTCCTGATTGAAACGAGTTATGTAGTCTTCAATTGTTTCATCATTCCTGCGCACGCAGTGCATGATGTCATCGGGGTCGCGCGTGTGTCTGCGCTGCTGTACGAAGTGAGCCTGGAACTTCTCCAATAGCTCTTCGAACCCATTGATTTGTCCAGTTGGCAAGCTTTCGAACCAGACACGCGCTGCGCCCGTGAGGCAGCGAGCAAACATGTGACACCATGTTGGCATCGTCCAGCTTTCTGGGTTTCCAGTGTTGTAAAAACCTTGTAAGAAATCGTCTGGATCTGTTGTGCCGTCGTACTTGCCCAAACCACTTGGCATCTTGGTTTTGTGTTGAATGGGAGCCTTCGCGATGCGCTCAGTGAATTTTGAATGCTTCACCAAGATGGCTGGCCTATATGGTGTGGTTACGTCCACTTGCCCTCTCGCCGGTGGGTTGTACGGTGTGTACAGATCCATATCGGCTTTGGCTCCAGGCGCTATGTTCATGTGCGCGCGGAGCTGTGAGCCTCCTGCATGAGTATCTCGCGTCTTCCTCATGCTGTGCACTTCTTCATCACTAAAATCAGCGTGTTCAGTGTGAACAGAGTGACCATCTTCCGGCGCGCGCGCCCTTTTTGTTGTTCCTTGAATTTGCTTATCAAATGCGAGCCTTTGTGTTAAGTCGGCTAACTTTTTGTGTTTGACCAGCTCATTGTATTTGTCCATTAAAAGTCGTTGTTCGTTTATTAGCCATTCTTTAGGGTCATTGGTTTCAACTTCTGGACCCATTGGTCCTTTTTGTTTTGCACCAGTCAGATTTTGGAACGTGAGATCGTCTGGAGGAGTTTCAGTCTGGCTATGAGGAGTTGTGATGAAGGGATGGTTACTGGTGGTGCGCGCATAATCACGCGGCACCCTCAGAAACTGTTGTCCCTCATTAACATCCTCAAGCTCATTATCCTCCAGAACTTGATCGCTGTTTCGAACACCGGAAACCATGGTGAAGTTTTTCAGAGAGAACTGATGAGATAGTGATTTTGTTGCCGTTGTAACAGGTGATGGCGCCAATGAAGAAACGTGGATCGGCTCACTGGTAGACGATCAACTTTCCTCGGGTATGAATATGCTATATCACCGATGGTTCTCCGGAGTATGAATTCTTCCACCTACAAAACGAGCAGCACCGTGAACTTACCCCTCAGAAATGGACAGAGGGGTCCTCTTTGGGGTAACCCTCCGGTGTGAGAATAAGAGATTGTAGGAGAAGATAATAATAATCTGAGAGTGAGTAAGGAATTAGAATGTATTTTCTTGCTTACCTCCCCTTGTGGAGGTGGTGTGGTATTTATAGTGCTAGGGTTTCAAATGATTGGGCTCAGATCCCATTAGGGCCTTTTTGGCCTCCTCCTATTGCTTCGCACCACGTGTCCTTAGGACACCTGGTGCTTTTTCATTGATTATTCTCTGACCAAGGTATTTCACCTGACCCATGTGCAATCACGTGGTAGCACATGGGTTTTGCTGAGTTGTCCACCTTTCATTGGCAGCTGTCAACATCAGCATATTCTTTATTCCTTAAAGGATACCTTCTGGAAGGTTGTTTGATGATCACAATCAGGGTTGTCCTTATCCTGATTTGGATAAGGACGAGGTTGATTATGTGCATGTGTGATATGCGCCTATCCTGAGGATGCGCGAGGTCTTCTCTTTATTCTCACGCGCAGATGTTTCATGCGAAGATGTGATATGCGCAAGCATATGTAATATGCGTGAGCATATGTGATATGTGCCACGCGCAGATGCGTGAGCATGTGATATGCGCCACGCGCAGATGTGATATGCGTGAGCATATATGGTGCGTGAGCATGTGATATGCGTGAGCATATGTGATGCGTGAGCATATGTGATATGCGTGAGCATATGTGATGCGTGAGCATATGTGATATGCGCCATGCGCATAGGTTTTGGCTTTGTGCCTTCATGATATCTTGATTTCAAGCCTCTTGTCTATATCTTGTGGGTTGACCCGCCCCGCTCGATGTTAAGGCGGGTACATACCTCTTCAGGTACATATGTGTGAACAGATCTAGCAACAATACACTCTTTGTTGTATGCGTGTTCGACTGTTCGTAAATCTAAAAGCAACACAAATTTTACCTGAGGATCGGTTATTTTCCCTGCTGGAACAGGTGTTGCAACATGGATAACACCCGTGCATCCATTGATGGCGGTGCAAAGACTTGCATAGTCAAGTAATTCTGCCTTGAAGAGATGGAGTCTCTCCTTAGCATGCTCTAGTTTCTTCAAGTGACCGTTCTTCTTCTCATCATCTGATGCAAATATTAATATGTAAACACTACTTTTTAATGAATAAAATAGATAAGTAGTTCAACCCATTGTAAGACAAAATTGTATAAACAAACAAATTATAGTAGAAGAGATCGATAACACCAAGTATAGAAATTAAAACATACTTGGGTCTCTCACAGTTCCATGAACAGTATAACCTTTGGCCAACAATTCCTTCACTACCCATGAAGCAACATAGCCTCCGGCACCTGTTACACATACACTCTCCATATTCTTCCCTCTAAAGGCAAAGACAATTATGAATTATTTGAAGCTGTACAAGTTAAGTATTTATAGAGAAAATATCATGTTTAGCATTTCCATTTGGATCTTGCACAAAAATTCAAAAGCACGTTTTAATCCCTATAAAGACAATTTAAATGCTGAACATTTCCAATAAAAGAAAAAACAAAGTAGCGTCACAATCTTTGAAATAAGCGACAAACATGGGAATAATAGTACTAAAAACGTATTAGTTCTAAAATATACTACACTGGCTTTAGAACCCGTGTCTCAAAGCTCAAAAGGAATACAATTAAACTAAAGAAATTAAATGATTAAATTAGAAAAACTATATATTTTATCAAATTAAATAGTTTCATAAGTTCGAATTATATTTTCTAATGGAAAATTCATATGAATAGGTGGTGCATTCTTACATAATTTCTTTAAAATCTCGAAAAAGATGCATATAGTGGTTTATAAGTTGTAATTATATTTTTTTAATGAAATATTAAATTATAACAAAATATGATAAGATCTTTCATTATAAATTTCTTAAAAGAGGACATCGTATATAAAATTAGCATGACTCAAACACGATGTTGTGTTACATAATTGAAAGAGATGAATGAGAACTCCATGGACTCATAAAGGTTGAATGAATGCGTGAGAATAAAATTGTTGTTTATTCATAATTTCTTCTTATTTTATCTTCTAGACCTATAAATATCGTTCATTATTTTTTTCCGCATTCATCTCCTACAAATGTGTTTACAAATTGATTTAATAAAAAAAAAGCTTGATATATTTTTATTAAAGATATAAATATTTATATTATACTGACATAAATACCCGTATATTTTTCATCTCTATAATTTAGGTAATTAGTTATTTGATTAAATGATGAATTAATATGTTTTGATTAAACAGACATAAATAATTCTTAATTAAAACAGATAAATAGTTTGAGCCGGAAATTTTGGCTAATATTGAATCTTTAAATGACACGTGTCCCTAATTATTTTACTTTATTAGAATAAGTAAATATATACTTATTAACAATTAGGCATACAGAAAAAACTAAACAAAATTAAAAATTATAAAAGGTTGCCATTGCGTTTTTAAATGGAAAATCAACGTGGTAAATAATATAAACAAAAATATACGGAGGGATAATGAGAGAGCTCATTATTAAAAGACAGAATTACAAATTTTGTCCTTTAAAATAAGACGAATTACGGTTCGTGTCCTTTTCTAAGTTTCCTTGCAGGCGGTGTACTTTAAACTTTTTTTTCCTACAAGTTTTGTCCTTTACGCTAACTGGGTTAGAAAAAGTCAGTTAAGTATGACATGTGCCAGACATGTGATGGGCATAATTGTAATTTTAATAGGGGAATGTATTATATATATTTTCTTTTCTTTCTCTCTTCTTTCTCTCTAAGCCACCACCATCACCATAAATTCCGGCCACCATAACAGCCACCACCGTCGGCCGTACAAAACAGTAAATAATAATAATAATAATAATAATATCATGTCCTAATGCCTCCTACTCCGGCCATCTCATCTTCCTCCTCCCTCCTCCTCATCGCCGCCGGAACCCTAGCCTTCGGCTCTCTCCTCTTCCTCTCCCGCCGCCTCCTCCCACCACCAACCTCCAACAGCCGCCTCCACCGCCAGTACCACACCAACCTCCCTCAACGCCGCTTCAACGTCCGCCGCCTCGATCTCAGCTTCCGAGTCGGCCGCAACCACCGGATCGTCTTCCTAGTTCAGGCCGCCACGTTCTTCGTCAACGAGAACGGAAGCAGGTCGCAGCTGTGGTTTTCGATTAGAGTTGGAGGAAGCTCGGTTGAGAAAGAAGTCAACGCGATGATGGCTTTGATGGTGATACGGTGGCTAATGATGCCGGTGGTTGTGGAGATGATGGAGGATGTGGGTGCGACTGATCTTGGTCAGTGGGTGGGTTAGGTGAATTGGGTTTTCGGATACGGGTTTTGGAAAAGGATGGGTCGGGTTCGGGTGATAGGGATCGTTTGCGTTTGTGAACGGAAAGTGTGGTGGCGGTTTGTGAGATGGAGAGGAGGTGGTGGTGGTGGGTTGAATGGAATCTGCAACGAGGTGGCCGGAATTTATGGTGGCCGGAATTTATGGTGATGGTGGTGGCTTAGAGAGAAAGAAGAGAGAAAGAAAAGAAAATATATATAATACATTCCCCTATTAAAATTACAATTATGCCCATCACATGTCTGGCACATGTCATACTTAACTGACTTTTTCTAACCCAGTTAGCGTAAAGGACAAAACTTGTAGGAAAAAAAAGTTTAAAGTACACCGCCTGCAAGGAAACTTAGAAAAGGACACGAACCGTAATTCGTCTTATTTTAAAGGACAAAATTTGTAATTCTGTCTTATTAAAAAGAAAACTACAAAACCTCCTGAAGAACCACTGTAAGAACCACAGTAGAATGTATTTGTGGTCTGCAATAAGCATATGTAATATTACATGTATGCAACACATGAGGTAAAAACTTCATGACAAAAAACACATTATCACAATGTAAAGTACCTGCGGTCTTCAGACGTAGTATTATACATGTGCAATACATAATATCTTTCATATATGCAACATATAGAATTATTTTGGGTAAAAACATAACACGGTAGGATATTTTTTGTTTGATATGTATTTGTATTTTATAATAAACAAGTATTTTTACCCGTTCGTTGTGGCGGGGCACATTAACCGCAATAAAGGTATGAGAGGATGAATGGAATGAATAAGTGAATGAAATGGATCATTACCATTCATTTGTCTTGTTTGGTTAACCTATTGGAATGAAATAAATAATTACTTTATGTTGTTTGGTATCCAAAATAAGCTGTAGGAATGAAATAGAAATAATAAAAATATTCCTATCCCAAAATATATTCTTTTTACAAAAAAAAAAAAGAAAAAAAAAAGAAAAAACGAACTGGCGACGGTGGTGGTGGCAACTCCGACGACGAAATGGTGGTGGTGGCGGTTAGGCGGGGGTGGTTGTGGTGGTGGGTGGCAATGGTAGCATTGGTAGTGATGGCGATGGTAGGGTGGCGTCAACTATGGTGGTGGTCAGGCAGCGACAGTGGTGGTGGAGGTTATGGTCAGGTGGCGGTGGACCGGTGGTAGCGCTAGTGATGGCGGTGATGGTGGCGGAGGTGGTGGCGACGGTGACGGTGACAATCAGGTAGTGGTGATGGTGGCGATGGTAGTGGTGGTTGTTAGGTGGTGGTGATGTTGAGAAAGTAGGGTGAGGGATGAATGGAATGAAAAAAAAGGGAGGTGAGAATGAATGGTTTTGATGGAATGGGATTCCATGTGTAATGGATGATTCCATTTCATTGAATAACCAAACACCACGTTCTCCATTCCCACGTAATGGATCATTGCATTCCCCCTGTCATTCCTGCATACCAAACGCTACCTAAATGTTTGAAAGCTATCATGCGTATTGACAAATACATGGCGAGGAGATGGTTGGTATATATCGTTCAGTTCGTTAAGTTAAAACTTTAATAATCAAAGTTGAAAGTTTAAAAGTCTAAACGTGTATTTTTTTTAGCAAAACTTGAAACTTGAAAGGATAAAAGTGTTGTAGTTAAAATTGTTAAGGCCAAAAGTGTTGTAGGCAATGTTTTCATAACCGGATCGGACGACGAACTAATCGGGCAACCGGTTCAACCGGTCGAACCGGTCAAACCGGCCTAACGGCTTTTACTTAAAAAAAATGTTGGAAAAAAGATTTTACAAAAAACAAAATTATTTTTTAATAAAAAAACCGGTGAACCGGTCCGGTTTCCCCAGCCGGTTTTCTGAGAGCCGAACGAACTGCAGTGAACCGGACCGGTCAGTTGACTGAATCCCGATTGGACCGGTCCTACCGGCCAGTTCGATCCGGTCTCAATAACACTGGTTGTAAGAGTTGAAAAGCCAAAAGTTATATCACTAAAGTTAAAAGGAAAAAAAAACGTAAAATTGTAAAACTAAAGTACTTAACAAGGGCAAATATCAACGATGAAACTTTAGTGGCAGAACTACGAAGGATCAAATTTTTGAAGTCTTCTTTTAATATAATATAAACTAGGTTGTTACCCGGCGGCGCGTTGCGTCGGGTTGTTCTGTGTTTGGTAAAACACGGGCGTTGCTTCCGTAAGTTGGCGTGAATTCAATGGGTATCAACTACGTCCGTTATGGTACCAAAATTAAACCCAAAAATAATTTCGTCAAGCTAACGTATTTAAAACAAATTAAAAAAATGAAACAAAAAAACGAACGTTGCAGTAGCGAGTCGACACAAATTTCCTCTTAGGTTAGTTATGATACCGACAAAGAAAAACAACAAAATCAACTTATAGTATGTCTAAAATAACTTCAACGTGTAGACGTTGATTCGTTGATTTCTTTTATTATTTATCATTTTATCTATGATACAATTATTATTTAAAGTTTATAAACTTAAGATACCAACTTAAAAAGTTGATTTAGTAGTAATTTACTTAAATTGTAAAATAGTTGGACTGCAAATATAAAATGAAGAAATACCAAATTGTCGCAAGAATTGAACCGGGGTAAAGCACTTTAAACGAAGCGATGGAAAATATAAAATATAAATGAAAGAAAAATCAATTGCTCTCTTCAATGCTTAGGAGGAATACAAATCCTAAATGTGGACTAAGTTTTTTCAAATTGAAATTACAAAAATGGCCCTGCTACTGTAGCATTATGTTTCCGATTATATATAGTATAATGCGTAATTCTTTTTAAATTGAACCACTTTTTTAAATACTACATTAGAAGTTTGCGACTGTTTTCTGGCCGAGAACAATCGCAAAAGAGGCATTAGTTGCTAAACGTACAGGTAGACATAGCGGTCACAAATCGTTGCAATATTTGCGACTAATCTCTAGTCGCTAACCTGTTGCAAAATAACTCTCTGTCACAAAAAAGGCCGCAAATTGAATTACTGGCGGAGTTTAGCGATCACAAAAATGTCACCAAATGGCTATTTGTGACCTATTAATTTGGGATCGAAATTGCAGTTGCGATAAATCCGGTTTTCTAGTAACGATACAAAAAATATGTGAATCACATGGATCTAGAACATATGGTTTATATGATGACGAACAATGACGATGGGTTTGATGTGAATCACGTGAATACCTTATGATTCGTCTGTGGAAGTGTTTAGACGAGATAGTGACAGGTTACGAATATAGTACATGGTAGGGAAGTGTTTAGACGAGATAGTGACAGGTTACGAATATAGTACATGGTAGGGAAGTGTTTAGACGAGATAGTGACAGGTTACGAATATAGTACATGGTAGGGAAGTGTTTAGACGAGATAGTGACAGGTTACGAATATAGTACATGGTAGGGAAGTCGACTCCTATTTCTGCTCATTGAGTTACACATTATAATGTAGCCTCTTAACAGTCATTAAGAGGCTACCTCTTAATGGGTAATAACATCTGAATGATTAAGAGGCAACCTTAAGTCTGAATGGTTAAGAGGTTGCCTCTTAATGGTTATCTCTTAACCATTCAGACTTAAGGCTACCTCTTAACTATTAAGAGGTTATAACCCATTAAGAGGTAGCCTCTTAAGCCCATTTAATAAGTTTTTTTTAAGCATAACGACCATATATATTTATGTAGGTTTTCTATTGACGATATAACTAGTAGAACACTTATTTGTAAAATAAATGGATTGAAATTTTTACATATAGAAGCATCTTTTTTAGTATACGGTCTAATATCTAGGAGAAAATGAAATAGAAAAACTTACATGTGACTACATGCATATCAAATTTGCAACTACATCTGCATTTGGATTTAAGAGGATTAATTGTAATCTTTCAACCCACGAGTACGTATAGGCCGGCCTATAAACAAACACGAACACTTAATGGGACAAACTAATATTTGTGTCCATTCGTTAGTTTAAAAAATGAGCATGTTCGTGTTTGGTTATATTTATTTGTTTAAAATCTAAACGAACAGTTCACAAACATAAACGGACATAAATGAACATAATTGAACAAAGATAGTGAATATAAATGAAGATGAACGAACATATATATCTATATACGGTAAGGATCCTAAGAGAACCCTTTACAAATTGAGAACCATTTTGAATCATTAAAAACACATTTAAAAAAAATATTTAAAAAATCATAAAACAAAAAATAACAAAATTTTAAAAAAGTAAAAAAAACCAAAGTTCTTATATTTCATTCCGATTTCATTAAAAAAAAACTTTGCATTATACACATGTGTATAATTTTATTTAATCTTTAGTTACGCAATATACACATATGTACAGTATCATTTATCTTAAATTATACACATGTGTAAAAAAAATCATGTAAATGTACATATATGTATATATTATACATATGTGTATATAATTTGGCTAAACCGAGTTTTTTTTATAAACCGAAATGTTAAAATAAGAATTTTGGTTTTTTTACTTTTTTCATTTTTTTTGTTTTTTTGTATTTTATGATTTTTTTTTATTTTTGAGTTTTTTGTGGTCCAAAATGGTTTATTAAAGTTCTCAATTTCAAAAAAGTTCTCTCATGTTCTGATTCTATATATATATATATATATATATATATATATATATAAAACCATTAAGCATATGATCCATCCAAATAATATTTTAATTAGCTATATTAATATATACACGAAAATAAATAAATGAGTATAAATGAACGAACAAAATACCAACTTATCAGTATAACCAAAAACACAAAATCGCAAAATGTAAGGCTGAGGGGTGTGGGGGGCTTTAATGGGGGCTTTAGTGGGGGCTCCAACCAATAATATTATGACGTGTGGCAGAGAGAGAAACTGGATAAGGGGGTTGTTGGAGCCCCCGTTGGAGCCCTGGCCCCTGGTGTGGAGAGGCTCCAGCAGAGGCTCCAGCGAAAATTTTTTTTTTTATTTTTTTATAAATATATTCAAACAACGTATTATTAAAAAAACTCATAAATTATTAAAAAAACACACATTAATAAAAAAAACACATTAATATCTAAAATTCAAATTACAAAAAAAAAACATACTAAAAATTAAACAAACAATAATACTTAATAATAACACTAATCTAATACAAGATCATCGGGTCGCCTCGCCCACAAATGTTCAACCAATTCATGTCGAAGATTCCCGTGTATCTCACGGCTCTTGATATTTGCTATGTTATGAAGTCTTTATTGATCACTGATTGTGGACGGTTGTGGCGGAATGTCACCTTGGTAGTTTTGGCAGATAGCTTTGCCCTCGTCTTCTAACGTCATGTTGTGTAGGATCAGACACGTGTAGACGACGTCCATTATCCTCTCCCGAGTCCAATAACGTATCGGGTTCGCCAGCACATAATATTGTTTTTTCAGAACTCCAAAAGCTCTTTCAATATCTTTTCTAGCAGACTCTTGCTTATTCGTAAAATACTTCCGTTTATCGGCGATTGGATCTGTAAAAGCTTGATCTAACAAAGCCCATTCGTTGTAAATACCATCGACCAGATAGTACCCGTACTTGAAGAGTTCTCCATTTGCAACAAAAGATTGAGGTGGTTCAACCCCGTCGATAAGGTCGTTGATCAAATGTGACTGATCGATAACATTAAGGTCGTTATTTGACCCAGCAACACCAAAAAAAGCATGCCAAAACCAAAGATCCTGTGCACCGCCGCCTCAAGTATAAGGGTCGGCCCTTCATGATCACCACGGTGGAACTGACCTCGCCAGGCCGTTGGACACATAGCCCATCTAACATGCGTACAATCGATGCTACCTAGCATCCCAGGAAAACCATGTTTTTCTGCTTGCACCTCATATATGCGTTGGATGTCATACATTGTAGGTTTACGCAGATATCTCCGAGAGTAAATCGATATGACTCCTACGTATATAAAATAATCTATAAACGTATAATATATATTACAAAATGTAATAAATATTTAATAAAAACTTAAATTAATGTTTTTTATCTTGGCAGAAAAAATGAAGGGATTCACGTGCAACCCTTTTCGACATCTGTAAATATTCATCCAAAGCGTCCGACGAGATGTCCTACGCTAATTGACGGATAGCAGCCGTGCATTTTTGAAGAGAGGTAAAACCGGGGTGACCCCTAGCATCCTCCCTTTGTTGAAAAAAGGGATACCGTGCCTCTAAATCACTTGCTATACGCATGAACAATTGTCTGCTCATTCGGAAACGAGTTCGAAAATCCGACTCCTCGTATACCGGTTGAGGGCTAAAATAATGCCTAATCAAAGTATCGTTAGCACCCGATCGATCACGATCACGAGGTGGTGCTCTAACTCTCGGGACTCGAGGTTGATGGGCTTGATTTTGCAAGAGATCCACCACGGTTGCGGTCAAAACTCCCCCTACATGAAGAAGCAAATCATCCTCTTCGGAGGAGTCGGAATCAGACGAGTACCACGACATTTTTTTGTGTTAGTTTTGAGAGGATTTTAGGAGGAAAGGTGTATAATTGTGAAATGAAGTATATTTTATAAACGTATATATTTATAGTTTAAGAAAATATTTTTTTTTAAATTTAATATGAGCTCAACGGCTCTTTTCCGTAAACCTATATAGAAAATATATTTTTTTTTGTTTTTTTCGGCTCCCAACGGTCCAAAATACCTCAAAAGGTGTGCTCCTCTCTCTCTTCTCCCGCTAACCAGCTCACGCCTGCATTGTTTTTCGCGTTCGCGCCCCGTTAGCGCCCCCGTTAGCGCCCCGGTGGTGTGGTGTTAGCGCCTGGGGGCGCGAGCGGAGGGGCTCTAGCGCCCCCGTTGAAGCCCCACACCCCTCAGCCTAATAACAATAAAGACAACAAAAAGAATTAATGAAAAAAGCCATTACCAACATGCGAAGTTATTTATGTGAGTAGATTTAGTCATTTAAGCAATGCACGCATTTCTAAGTATCTGATTGATTGGATACTTGATACATACATAGCAAAGTACAAACATCATATATAGCATAGTACAATCTTAACGTGTTTTGTTTGTATCCTAGCTAGCAATAGTAAAACTATAATGTTTCGTACAACGTTGATAGCAAAGGGCTCTGCTATAAATACATCATTTACACATATTTTATACCATTCCCCATTTTATCATTGGCTGCATTAATTATTTTTTGCTTAAACAGCCACTTTCTTTTGTATTAAAGTAGAAAAGTAATACAATGATTTATTTATATACAAAAGTCAAAATGTGCTTATGTGTAATACTTCAATTAGATGGGTGCCCGCGCAATGCGACGGGAAACAAAAATCCTAGTAATCATGTAACAATTACGGATGTTCACGGTTCGTTTGAAACCTTGAAAACGTTTCAACCAATCACCGCTTTTGATTAGCATGTCTCTAAATGTTCAAACCATAGCAAATAGTTCGGTTTACAATTTATACCAAAAATAGGTCATATTAAAGCTCAATGCGTGAGACCAAACCATTAGTAACGATTTCGTTTAAATTTTTGACGATTCAGTTTTGGTTTTCAATAACAAAAAATCAAACCAACGGTTTGTCTCGCAGTTTAACTTAGAAACCGTTAAACCGAATTGTGAATCTCCATACGTAACATGTTAATTTTTTAATTGAAAAAAACTATAGTAATATCATACCCAAATTAAAGAGAAAAACATGCTCATTTTTATGGTGCAATTTTTAAAAAAATATATTAACGCATGAAAAAGTTACGCTCGTTGGAAAATCGTTGGTGGGAAGTTGGTTACAATTAAGATCAAAAGGAATACATGTGTAAAGATGAAGGTTCAAAGTTGTAACTATTTTCTTAAATTTACAAAATTTGAGTAAAGTTAACGGGCAATGTTGTAACTATTTTCATGCATATTTTCTAATTGACAAGTTTGTCCCCATCTTACATACTATAGAAGGTGTACATAATGCTTTGGGTATTGTAAATCCTTTAAAATCTAATGTCTTAATTTACCCTTGTTTGATGTATTATATATAGTAAAGATAAGAATTATTTGTGTAATACTTTAATAACAAAATTGTTAAGTCAAAATAATAATATGTTTAAATGTGAATATTTTAAAATGAAAAGATTTTAATTCTAAAGCTCCAATATGCAATTATGGGTTTTTTAAACTTTCACAAGAATATAGAAGGAATTTGGACAATTCTACGTGGACTTATGCCCACCCTAATTATACGTTGGATCCGTTTATGGCGATGAGCATATGTTGCATACATAATACATAATATATTTCATAGATGTGATACTCCTTTTCTTATTTAATTTATATTTTTTCGAGATATATTGCATATACGCATTATACATAAAAATGAGAAAAACAATTGTATTGTATATACGTGCAATACATCATTTATTGCATATATGTAATAGAACTTTTTTCACATAGCAAATTGCAAGCATTTTCCCGTTATGGTTTGCATCATGTCTTCTCAACTTTTGATATATGTATTACATTGCGGACCGCAAGGACTTTCTCGTTACGGTATTTGGCTTGTTTCGCATAAAGTTCTCTAGTTCTATTTTTAAGATGAATTATCTTCTAATCCAACTTTTTCATGTGTATAACATTTACTCCTTAATTACAAAATTTATGGTTACCCTTGATATGTATCTCACTATGGCTACTTATTGTCTATTTGTCTCTCATTCCCCAAACCTGCTGGATGTTTATAGTTTTGACGAGGAACCTTAAACCCGATCTCTCCTAACATGATGAAGCTTACAAGGAAACACATCTCCTTTAGCATTGACCTTATGAAGCCATATCAATATTACACCACTGTGGTTGAGTAACCAAACGATTCTCTCACTAAACTGAAGATTGTGAATCCTCCATTAATTAATTAATTCAGTATCACACTATGCTATACTTATTCGATAAGGTGAATCAAGAAACCGAACACGATATTAAAAGTTTAACAGAGAATGCTGGAAATTCTTGTGACATTGTGTCAGTTTGCATGAACGATTAAATGTAAATCTTTCAGAAAGAACCCATCCTTGCACATATAGAAGACTTCGGGAACTTCAAGAGACTCACAATTGACTAGTAACAATCACGAGTAGGGGTGTGCAAAGTCGGTTTGGTTTGGGGACTTAACCATTAATTAGGTTTGCTTATGAAAGATTGTTTAACCATAACCACAACCGAATGCTCGATTAACCATGCATCTATCGGTTAACCATCGGTTATGTGTCGATTTCAGTTTATTGTCCAATGTATTTATTTATGTTTTTTTTTTTTTTGCTTTTTTAAAGTTGAAATTAGTTCATTCATAATGTTTCAAGCTCAATTATGAAGTTTCGAACGTGAAATATGCCGGTTTCAAGATTGGTTATGGTGTTTCAAGCTATGTTATAGATAGTTGCAACATAAATTTAAATGTTCGAAGTTAGATAAAGATGAATAAAAAATTGAAATAGAGGTATAAAATTTGGAAAAAATATAAACACATGCAAGGTCATGTACAGTTCGGTTAATGCCGGTTAACGAAGACACATTAGCCATAACTATAACCGAATGGTCGGTTAATCTAACCACGTAAGTGATACATTAACTTAAGCAACTAATGAAACTTGAATAGACACATACTTGTTCAACGGAGCTATGAGTTTGTTTTTTTTGTTTTTTTTAAGAGTTAATTTCATTAACATTTAACACCAACCAAACTACATCTGGATAATGGGTAAGCGAGCAACAAGCTGCGCCGCTATCCCCTTTTGGATCGCAAAGCCTATTCTACTAAATATAAATCTTTAGTTCCTCGGGCTCTGCGAGTCACTGTGGACCACCTTCTGCACCCGTTCCAAGAAGCGAACCGCCTCGGGAGCTAGAGATCCAAATGTGTCAAAGGCAAATGGAATAAACACGTGCTGATTCTCCAAACACGCTGCCTCATGCTTAGCAACCTTCCTAAATTCTGCCCTCAAAACCGCCTGTCTCGGAATGAAACCATTGTCTCTCAGCCCCACCAACGGGGACACCCCAGTGAGGTCGACACATGCATGCTTACCCCCTGCCCATCCAAACACAAGAACGTCCGCAGGACGCAGCTATGAGTCAAAAAGTACTATGGGTGACTCCCATAAAAGTGTCAAATCCCTCATCAAAACACTAATGTACAACGATCATCACATAGTAACATGCATGTCCCTAGCTTGCGACTGCCACTAAGTATGTCATTGTGTCTTCTTATGCAATACTGCATTCTATATAAACTCCCACTTATAAATCAACTCAAAATTCATCATTTAACTGATGTGGAGCAAGCTTCATATTCAAGTTTCAGCCACACGACTTAGAGTATCAATATCTTTTTCATCGTAACTTTTTTTAGACATGGTTTGGTTAGCTTTGATAACATATGGGAGATTGATACCAAGCTAATACAAATTCTAGCCGACTCATTTTTGGATCCAGTTGACATAGAAAACCAGCAGGAAATGTCCTAATAAAAAGTTAATACTTTAGGGTATGTATGGAGTTACGGGACTCAACAGTGGATAGATCGTCTGAATGGGGTGGCATGACAATCAATGGCTATAGATGATTTGTCCTAGACTATCTGACCAAATTTCCCTAATTGGGGTCCCCGTTTGGTTTTCACGAGTGTTGTTTTAATTTGTTTCCCTAAACACGTCTGAACCTTAGTTTGACACACGTTTATTTAGGAGTTATTGTATTTTAAAATTCAACTTATACACAAGGTGAGATGATGGTTTTACTTTTTCTTTTTTGTTGAGGTTAATTTATTTTGTTCTTTCTGCTTTTTTAGCCGTAGATAAAGTTTCATTTTGTATTTCATACCGAAAGAAATTTAAAATTTCAAATTTTGTAAAATGTAACATTTAATCGTTTTGAAAAAATTCATAAGAGATTGTTTCGTGTAGTAATCTTGAAGGAGAAATGAATGGCCCATCAAAAAATGCATCCTTATGTTCCCAATATTCTTTAGATCTGATCTATCACCGAATGAATTGAGTTATTCCATTCCAAGATCATTGTAAATTAACTTCACACGTATAAAAAAAGAAAATGGTACGGCTAAACGTTCCATCCATCTATTTTTACTAAACATACCCCCTCCCACAAGTTTTACATTAATACGATTTAAATCTTTTTGTTGTTTCTTTTGCCATTTTGTTAATCTTTTATTATCATTATTATTTTTATATAACCATTTTTTTCTATTTTAATTTAAACATTTTTTTTTCTATTTATCTTTTTATGTATTTAAAAGCCTTTAATAAAACATATTTTTTACTTACTTAGAAAAACATTTTTTTTCTTATCTAAAAAGCGTTGTTTTTCTTGTTATATAAAAAATGTTTTTTTATACTTGTTTTAATCTTTTTGGAGAGCGTTTTTTAAACTACGAGATAGTTTACATTCTTTTATAAAAAAAATCATATTCTTTTAATAAAAAAAAGTTAAATAACATACAACTTATTAAACAAATTTGGCTCTTTTATCAAGTAACATTAATCTCATGAATAAAACGTAACAAAAAAAATCAAATTGTTTTGAATACATTTTATTAAAAAAATTAAAACAAAAAAAACTAGCTAGAGAAAACATACAAAAACTTTTAATACATGTAAAAAACTAAACGAACTTTTAATAAGTTCTTAAAGAAATAAAATAATAAATTCAATAACAAAAATAAATAAAAAAACTGTAAAACAAAAATAAAAACTTAATAGTTTTTATTTGATATTTTGAGATAATTATAGATAAAATAAGAGAGACTAACATGTCAATTATAAATGTTAAGGGAAAATGAAGTGCAGGTGGGGTGTATGGTTAGAAAGAGAGGAGAGTATGTTTAGTCTGACCCATAAAAAAACTACATCTTGCATAAACAAATCGAAAGGCCGAATCCAGGTGAGGAGATTCTATAAGTATTAGAGCATTCACGTTACATCCCTCATTCTCAATAATATAATTTAACAAAAGAACACCATTATGTAAGTCTATTTCTCATTTTTCAAACCTCTCGGCTATGAGGCAAGGTGCTCAACCGTCCCCGGCCCGATCACCCCGGTATGCCCACTTTTTTTTAATTTATATATTTTTTTGGGAAAAAAAAATATGTATTTTTAATATTTTAACAAAATTACTAAAGTAATTCAAGCCTAGTTAAAAACTTTAATTGTTTAAATCCAATAAAAAAACCCTTTTACTCTAGACCAAATAATTTTTCGCCTTAGGCACAAATTTTTTTAACGATTTTCGGATGTAAATTCTGAACATTTCCATTTCCAATTTGACAATTTAGAAAGTTTAGGGACTGGTTAGTCATTTAGCTAAAATAAAATTTTAAAAGACTCACCAAACGACATGTGGCTTGTGACTAATCGGTATGGAATAATACGTGTCAAATTCAAAGGACACGTACTCTCATGAAGTGACATGTGGATGACAACTAATCCACACGGAATGCCACATGTCAGCACATTATAAACGAGTCGTCACAATGAACGAAACATGTCAAATTCTAATAACACCTCGTTCTTACTCGTTAAGTTTCCTAACACTATAAATAGAAGACAATAGAGGTCATCTTCATTCATCCCAACTTGAATAGTCGAGTTAAGTTACCAACAATAAGAGATTAAGGAACATAATCAAGTGTTAAGGTTATCGACAAGTGATTATTAGAGAAATAAAAATATGAATACGCTCAACATTTTTATAGCGTGAATACGTTTAAACTTTCTTTACGACGTGAATACGTGTATCTTTTTATGAAGTATTTACTCTTTTAAAAATATGGATGTTTATCCATCTTTAAAGAGTCAGAAAAGAATTTACATGAGGGTTGGTTCAAATACTCTAAAACGTTTTGATACAAGGTAGTATTAGTTAGGAGATGACCTGAGCGTCTTAAGCTATATGTATATATACACACATACATATATACACACACACAGAGAGATATATCTACACACATACATATACTCACCAATTAATACACACTTACACATATACACAACCATCACATAATACAAACATACATATATCTACATGCATAAATATATACATATGCAAATATCAAAGGTCACAAATATCAAAACTATCCGTAGGGTTTGTGAAAGGATAGAGAGGTTACTTACAATGAGACCCCCGAATCCAAAGCAAATAACATAACCGTAAAACAAGTAGAGTTTAAAAAAATGTCATAGTTGTTGCTAGAAAATAATAAGAATAATAAATAAATAAACAAATAAAAATATATATTTAAATAATAAATAACTAAATAAATCAAAATAGGGAACAATAAAAATACAAATATAATAATTATTAATAATATTAATAAATAACACTAAGTACGTAAAGTTATGACCATAGGACACATTTATAGCCAAAAAATTATACCCTACCTTTAATTGGGTTTAACATTAATTTTACGTCTTCAAGAAATCTTATCATCAAAGGGCATTCAAAACATGGCTAATAATAATTGGTCTACCTCTACTACTTCTCTCCTATATAGTAATGTTTTCTACTGATCTAATAGGATATGTTGCTTGTCTTCTATTTATGTGCCCAAACCATCTCAATATCCCTTCCCTTATCTTATATGTTATACTACTTAGCCCTAATCTTTTTCCAAAAACGTCATTTCTTATTCGGCCAGACAGTGTATTCTCACATATCCACCTCAACATTCTCATCTCTGCTACTTCCATTTTACATGAGTGTGCTTTCTTGATGGGCCAACAATCTGTTCCATACAACATCGTCGGTCTAATGGCAACCCTATAAAATTCCCCTTTAATTCAGTTGGGAACCTCCTGTCACACAAAACACATGTAGCTGCTCTCCGTCTACACCATCCTACTTGAACGCAATGTGCCAAGTCACCATCTATGTCTCTATTGCTTTGTACAAATGAACCTAAATACTTGAATTCCATTGTCTGCGGAACCACTTGGTTTTCGACGGTAATCTGGACGTCTTCGTCATCAGTTACTCCACTAAAGTGACGGTGAAGATACTCAGTTTTTGAGCGACTAATCCTTAAACCCTTCGTCTGTAAGGCTGCTCGCTACTCCTCTAGCCTCATGTTCAGATCATAAGGCTAGATATATGCATACATACAGACACATACACAGATGCATACATATATGCATGCACAAATGCATACATGTATGTAGACGCACAAGTTAACATATGACAAGGTTTATATTGAATAAGTTAACATACCACATGGTTGCAACATGCAAGGGTATTAGCATCTTTTCACTCGATTTTCAAATTTGCGTTAACGGCAGGGGTTTAATTGTAAAAATAACGTCCACCACAGGGTGATATCTGCGCTTTTATCATCACTAGGTCGATTCCGACAAAGCGCCTCCCATCACAAGAGTGAGTTTTGCACCACTCTTTAAAATAAAGACCATATAGCATATTAAAACAAATTATAAAAAAATGTGACAGTGTTCTCGGCGTTATGACGGCTTTTTGGGCGGGTATAGCGCCCCATTATAGCGGTTTGATAGTGATTAGTGTTAAATATCACCACAATTTTTTACTATTTTAAAAACCAAGGAAATTATAAACAAGACAACACTGAAGGTTTTTATTATCCGAGACATTGTTCAAAATTTAACAGATCTTATTTTTTTAACAGTGTTTGAAATTTGGCATGTTAAACTCTGTTGAAGACAGAATATAATCCAAATAAAACATTTTTAGATAACCTGGTCAAAAGTGCATGTTTAGGATGCATATGTTTTGTTAATTATTTGCAAGATGCAATATGAATATAGATGAAAACATTATTGCAAAGTTAACATCCTGGAGACAAATTTGTGGGTAGTAATGGCGAATAGCAGGAAAACTAAATAAATATCTTACATAAAAAATCGAAGATAAGATAATTTGTGGCTTACTTAAAGGACGGACCATGGCTGTTCTTGAGTACTTGATCATTCTCCTTCTGATTTTCATTCCCCTTCTGATTTTCATTCCCCTTCCAATTATTAGTATAATCAATAGGCTTCAAAAACAGAGAACTGCTATCCCTACAAACTGGCCAATTCTCGGTACAATGCCAGCGCTTCTTGTATACGCTCAATGGCTCCATGATTACACCGCCTCAATTCTGATACAAAGTGGTGGTACAGCCATGTTAAAAGGCCCTTGCTTTCCCAACATGGACATGCTATTTACCACTGATCCTTTAGACATCTCCATCACATTCTAAGCAAAAGCTTCAGCAATTATTCCAAAGGTGACCAATTTCAAAAGATCTTTGATGTCCTCGGAAGTGGAATTCTCAATTCCGACCGTGAGATATGGGAGATCAACCGAAAGGTCATTTTTTCTATACTAAAGCATGCTGGATTTCAGAGTAGCTAATTAGAAACCATTATTTGAAACAAACTGGAAAATGGGCTTCTACAAATACTTGAATCCATTTGGGAACGCAGCATCGCTATAGATTTGCAGGATATACTTCAAAGGTTTTCTTTTGACACCGTATGCAACCTACTTTTTGATAACGACTCAGAAAGCTTGTCTCTTGATTTTCCTTGCATCCCATATTCAAAAGCCTTCACAGAAGGCGAAGAAGCTATTTTGCTTAGGCATGTTACGCCCCCAATTAAGGCTTTGGAATTTGCAACAAATTCTTGGAGTGGGGGAGGAGAAAAAGTTGAGTGATGCATGGAAAATTTTGATCAGTTCATATATAAATGCTTGGCTCAAAAACAAAAGGAGTACAATTGCATGAAGTACCATGAGGCGGAAAGGTTCATATTTTTCGCAGCTATTGTTAGAGAGCTTAAAGATCAGAGTCATACTTCTTTGAATCACTCAAAATTTCTAAGAGATACCTTAGTTAATTTGATGGCTCCAGAAAAAGATACCATCATCAGCGCTTTGTCTTGGTTCTTTTATCTTCATGCCAGAAACCCAAATGTAGAGAAGATAAGATTTTAGAAGAGATTCAAACACATCTGGAGGTCATGTTGGGTTTCAACAGTAGTTCGGAACGAAAACGGTCAAACTATTTAACCCGTTTTAGTTAATTATTTAGTTTAAGTAATTATTAATCAATATTAATAATTTATATATACAAACGAATTATAAAACGCAGCGGAAAGAAAAAGATTAAATCGAACCATAAACCGAAACCCGAACCCGGATCCGGTTACAACCATATATGAGTACGATTAAACAAACAAAAACAACCATAGATAAAGATTAGTGTTTATACCTCGGTTATACATAACCGGGTGAGACACCGAGAGATAACGAACTATGCTAGATCTGGACACAATCAATAACTCCGGTGGCTGGAGCGGTTCACGGCGGCGGCGGACTACTCCGGCGACGGCGATTCACGGCGCAGCCGGTTGTTCCGGTGGACAGCAGCAACCAGAAGTGGCAATAGGCACCACCAGCTGCAGCGGTGGTGGCTGGAAGTAGCTGCGGTGGCAGCAGACAGCAGCGCCGGCAGCGGAGTAGGGCGGCGGTGGTGACTGCGGTGGCCGGAAGGCGTCGGACGGCAGCGGCGGTTGTCGGATGGCAACAAGAGGCGCCGAACAGCAGCAGACAAGCAGCTGAGCGGCTTTGGTTCAACTGCAGCAGCCCGAGGACAGCAGCAGCAGCTCGCCGGAAAAGCGAGCTTGCCGGAAAAACGGGCTGCCGGAGTCTGACAGCGGCGGTCGGCGGTTCCGGTAGGGACTATGGCAGCAGCGGCTCAAGTGACGGCAACCGGAGGTGGTGGCGCCGGAGCTGGCTGGTGGCGGCTGTATATATATGTTATGGTGGCTAGAGTTTTGTTGGTGATTTTTGTTAGTTTAATTATAAACAATAAGTTGTTTATATATTAAAAGATTAGGGTTAAGCCCAATCTTAAACCCATTTGGCTTTTAGCCCAAATCATTAAACCAAAAGCCTTTAATCACCATAATCTCGTTCAATTGTGTCTAGCCCAGTTAACCATTAAGTGGGTTTAATATTCGTTACCCCCGGTGTAACTCATACCGGGTCACATTCGGGTTGGTCCGTGTTGACTTGACCCGAACCGACCTGAAGAAACACTAACCGGACCCCGGGCAAATTACTGGTAACCTAGGGGTTAGATAGCTGTTTCCCACGAGGGGTTAGACCCTGAGAAGATGGTTCTTCTGATAACCTGCAAAACAGACACCGTGAGCTTGTCACTGAGAAGGGGGGGGGTTCCTCCTTGTGACCACCCTCCGGCGTGAGAATCAGACTAGATTGCTCTTTAAATATAAGTGTATATTAAGAGAGTGCTAGAGCAGATATCAGGTATATTATGATGATATAAGATAAGATTAGATGGTCATACCATTTGTGGTATTTATAGCCGAAGGTAGGTTTCCAAGGAGGTGTGGCCGGCTGCAACAGTGTTCCTGTTCCACCAACAGTGGCCTATGCACGTGCCCTGCTGGTAGTTGGTGGGTAGGCAGCGGCTGATAGTGACCAGGCCTGCTGTGTACTATTCCTTTTCCACCAACTGCCGGCTATGCACGTGGTATGGCAGTAGTTGGTGAGTAGGCATCGGCTAATAGTGGCATACAGTACAGGAGCATGCTGCTCGCCATACTGTTGTCAATAAGCTGTCGTATCTTTAGTCAGATCTTTTTCCCATACCTCGTCAGGTACAGTACAGAAGATCTTCCCGTATCGTACGGACTGGCTTATTTGGGCGGGAGTATTCCCCCTCCCGCCCTTGTGCGGGATTGTTCCCGGCTTCGCTCATTCCTTCAGGTGACACTGAGTGATTGAGAGCTAAGTGCCTTGTGCGTGTAGCCTTGCTGCGCGGGTGGCCTTCCCTGATGGCTTGTATCCGAGGCTGCGGGGACAGGCGGAGTCCTTCACCATTGGGAGGCATTTCCTGCGGGAACAGCTTGCGTACTGCGTGTAAGGACGTCACGTCTCTGAGCATGGTTGGTCCTGCGGATCCAGTTGGTTTCTGCGCAGACGTCCCTCTTCAAGGTGAGTCTTGCGGGTCCAACTGGGCTCTGCTGTCACCTACCTCTTCAAGTCCCCCCAGTCCAATGTTCTTCTCATGAGTGTTTAATAGAGTGAGGTGAACTTTTGGACTTAAGCAAAGGGTTTTTGAAAAGGGTTTTTTAAGGTTTTCCATGGGGATTCTTCCCGCGGAAGTCCTTGTCACTTGCAGAAATTCCCGAGTTTCCTGCTTGGTCTTTGGGTATGATGCGGGTAGGTCTGTAACCTTCTCGCAAGTCAGGAGCGTTGAGTCCCACTTGTGTGGATTCTCCATGAGGTTTTGGTAGTTTTGAACATAGTGATCAATTATGTTAAAACCACCAATTCCATCCTGGAGCTTCAAACAACGTAGTTCTCGACGTTCCCGCTATGCGGGGATGTTATTTCCGTTTCCGCAAGCATTGCCCAGAAGATCCTTCTTGGTTTCAATTCCCAGCGGAGCGCTAGGTACGTGAAGGGTTTTGCCTTAACACTGTACCCGCGCTCGTCTTACGGTTACTTTACTTCCAAGGTATTCCTGGCGTCAATTCCCTGCGGGTGCTAGGTATGTGAAGGGTTTTGCCTTAACACTGTACCCGCACCCGTCTTATAGTTACTTGGTTGCCGAGGTATACTTGGCTTCAATTCCCTGCGGGTGCTAGGTATGTGAAGGGTTTTGCCTTTACACTGTACCCGCAGCCGTCTTACGGTTACTTGTTTGCCAAGGTATTCTTGGCTTCAATTCCCTGCGGGTGCTAGGTATGTGAAGGGTTTTGCCTTAACACTGTACCCGCAGCCGTCTTATGGTTACTTGTTTGCCAAGGTAAGGGGTATTTTCCCGCTTACTTTTTAATCTTTTTGAATTTTGAATTTCTTCTAACTTCTTTCCTGTTTATTTCAGAGGGGAACGACTTGCAGTCGCTCCTGAACCCGCGGGAGGCTGACGGTCCCGCTCGGATGGGTACTCGCGCTCTAGACGAGAACGAGTTGCCCATCCTAGCACAAATGGCGGATCGGTTCGTGGAGGTCTATCCGCTAGGTCATGAGATCCTTAGCGCCCGTCGGCCAGGTAAGGCGCTGTTCGACCCTCGACCCCTCAATGTTGAAACCTCTGCTGGAATTCCTTTAATCGTATGTTCTGATGAGGAATCCGCAGATGGTCTTCCGTTGGTGCGGAAGAAGAAGGCTGCCGGCGGGAAGGGGAAGGAGAAGGCCTCCACTGCCGATCCAGCGCCTCGGTCTGATTCGGAGACCGAGAGCGAAGAGGTGGCGGGGAATCCCGGTGGTGATAAGACCACCGCTCCGGAGGTTGCGACTGTCACCTCCGGAGAGCCAAAGAAGACGACGGTGACCGGCGCAAAGAGGCCGGCTCCATCGGGTTCGTCCCCGCCTCTCCGTACCTTTAGGCTCAAGAAAACCCATAAGTACAAACTTCCTTTTATCTTTATCTTCATAGCTTATCGTTAACACTTATCTTCTTTACGCAGGCGTGGATGTTGACGCATTCCAGGGTGGAGCGCAGAGGAGTACCTCTCCGCCAATGACGGTAGGCCCGGTCAGCCTACCTGAGGCGACGACCCAGGCGCCTGCGCCTGCTTCCGCTGGTTCAGTTGCTCACTCCTTTGAGCCGACTGTTCCAGCTGAGATGACGTCACCGCCGGCTGTGAGTGCTATTTTTACAGCATCTTTCACCGAGCCGGCGGTTACTATTGCTGCGGATTCTGCGGCGGCGACCGCAGCGGCTGCTACCATGCCCCCGCCATCGGCAACGACGGCCGATCCATCAGGTACGCATGGGGCATCTCACCAATCTCTGCCACCTTCCCATCTGCCTGACCTCTTGGATGGATTTCCCTTGGGTTCAGGTGATGGGTTCGGCGGCTATCGGCCTGTTATTGACCCTACAGGTGCGTAGGGTTCTTTTGACCCATTATATATATATATTTTTTATCATATTTTCCTAACTGCTTTGTTTTTTGCAGTGTCGGATTCCAATGAAGTGTATGTTCCACGATGGAACATTCGCCGAGGAACAACCCTTCGTACCCATGTGGAGTGCGTGGAATGGGCTCGTCACGCTGCTCCCAGTGGTGCGTTGGGGGAAGCCATGGCTAGCTACCAGGAGGGTAGGCTAACCAATGAGCTTCGGGTTCTCCTGGCCCGGATGCAGCCGCGTGTCGAGCTGCTTTGTCGTGAAAACGACAAGTTAAAAGCAGCTCGTCTTAAAGAAGTGGCTCAGGCGCGGGCTGTCCGGGAGGAGAACCAAAGGCTTTCCGCAGCTGCTGCGGAAAAGGAGAAGGCCTTCAAGGCCCTCGAGGTTGAAGTTCAAGCTCGACTTGAGGCCCGTTCCAAGGCTGCCCAAGCTGTTAATGAACAGCTTCGGCTGGCTAAGGAAACTGCAAGGAACGCAACCGAGAGGGCCACCAAGGCTGAAGTTGTTGCTGAGCCTCTACGCGTGGAGAATGAGGAGCTTAAAGCCAAATTAGAGGCTCTCCAGCAGGCTCATGATGCCTTGGCGATGGAAGACGCCAAAAAGCTCCAAGAAATCCTGGACCAGAGGGGGGTGCTTGACCATGCTGAGCGTAAGCTAAAGGGCGTCGAAGAAGCTGCGGCTAAAGAAGTGTTGCTTGCCAACCTCAACAAGAGTGAAGCCGATCGCGCCCGTAACGAAGCTCAAGCTGCCCTCCAAGAAGCTCTGGTTGCCAAGGAATGGCTTCTTCGAGAAGCGTTGTCTCAGGTATGCTTTTCTTGTCTTTACGCTTTTCTTTGTAAATAGAAAAGGTTTTTGACACTTGTATATTTTCTTTTGTAGGTTGTGCATCGAGTCTTTGCTGAGACGTCGTATGACGATGCTATGAGCGCAGCCCTCAACGCTTCTCACGAGGATGGGGAAAAGGTCGGCTTCCTGCTTGGTCTAGGGTTCGTTGAGAAATGCATCCCGCCTTCCAACTTCCCTTTTGTACAATGTTGATACTGAAGCTGTTTACGACCAAGCAGTGAATCAGTACGCCGCCTTCCCGCATCCGGTGGTGGAGAAGGTGAATGAAGTTGCTGCTGCTGATGATGGGCTAGCTATCCTTAAGGCTTTCCTTGAACTGCCATGCTCTACTGACGGTGCTGGTCCAAGTGGAAGTGGCCCTGAAGCCTGATCCTGAAGATCCCTTCCCACTGCTAGGATATGTTTAGCTTGTATAGATTTATTTTCTTGTAGGCGGGTAGTTACCCGGCCATTCTTGTAATGAATCATTGTGAAATATAAATCTTTGTGCGGGTAAGACCGCTTCTTTTATTGGATTCCTTGCTTTATAAACGTTATATGACTTGCATACTTTAGTTTAAATTAGCAATTTTCCAAGTGTAGAATAAGTTAACCTTTGAACGTGGTAGATAATAGGTGTGAAGTTTTGCTTCCTCTTTCGTGATTGTGCGGGTAGGACCGTCACTTGCACTTAGTAGGATGGCTAAACTTTACCCATATCTGACCTGCGTGTAGGTTTTCCTCATCTTTTCTGAGGATAAGTTAACCTTTGATCGTGGTGGATAATAGGTGTGAAGTTTTGCTTCCTCTTTCGTGATTGTGCGGGTAGGACCGTCACTTGCACTTAGTAGGATGGCTAAACTTTACCCATATCTGACCTGCGTGTAGGTTTTCCTCATCTTTTATGAGGATAAGTTAACCTTTGAACGTGGTGGATAATAGGTGTGAAGTTTTGCTTCCTCTTTCGTGATTGTGCGGGTAGGACCGTCACTTGCACTTAGTAGGATGGCTAAACTTTACCCATATCTGACCTGCGTGTAGGTTTTCCTCGTCCTTTAGAAATTCTCTGTTTTGAATAATTTAACCGTTCGACGCGCGGTTGTCAATAGGTTAGTGTTCAGTTCCCTTTTTCATGATTCATGCGGATAGACCGGCACTTTCATTTAATGGGATAACTGAACTTTTCCCCTTCAACTGACCTGCGTGAAGGTTTGTCGTTTTTTGGGTTTATGCGGGTTTTGCCGCCTTCCCCACGCAACGACTTCACGTAATTATGCGGTGAAAACCGGCATATCCGTGTTGAATAAATTAACCGTTCGACGCGCGGTTGTCAATAGGTTAGTGTTCAGTTCCCTTTTTCATGATTCGTGCGGATAGACCGGCACTTTCATTTAATGGGATAACTGAACTTTTCCCCTTCAACTGACCTGCGTGAAGGTTTGTCGTTTTTTGGGTTTATGCGGGTTTTGCCGCCTTCCCCACGCAACGACTTCACGTAATTATGCGGTGAAAACCGGCATATTCGTGTTGAATAAATTAACCGTTCGACGCGCGGTTGTCAATAGGTTAGTGTTCAGTTCCCTTTTATCATGATTCATGCGGATAGACCGGCACTTTCATTTAGTGGGATAACTGAACTTTTCCCCTTCAACTGACCTGCGTGAAGGTTTGTCGTTTTTTGGGTTTATGCGGGTTTTGCCGCCTTCCCCATGCAACGACTTTCCACGTAATTATGCGGTGAAAACCGGCATATTCGTGTTGATAGTTCATAAAAGTATAAATGTAAAATCATCAGCGTCAATGTTTTAAGGAGAATCATTTCCATTAGAAGTGGCTCTTGGCCTTTTCTTTACAAATTTGGAGTTGATTTACATGCAAACTGTGTAAATGAGCTCCCTTCCATGTTGTTGGGATGGGAGTGCCATCGAGCCGATACGCACCTGGTTCGGGATCTCGTTCTTTACGTAGCATGTAGTCTCCATATTGAAGCTGGAATTTTATTCGTGTTTTCCCCAGCTGGGGTTCTACACGCATCAGCCTGCTCAGCGTTCATTGCGCCACGAGGTGCGCGAGCGTCCCATCTCTGACAAATGCTTCGACCATGTCCTTTACGTCTATGCATTCTTCAGTGTTGTGGTCTTTCGTCCTGTGAAAGTCACAGTATTTGCTCCGATCAGCATTGTGACGATGTCGGATTATTTGAGGCTTTGGCCATGGGAGCTCCTCGGTGGCGAATATCTCGGTGACGCTTTTGGTGAGCGGCGTCCATCTAGAGTTCTTGTTTGACTGTACGTTATCCCTTCCGCCTAACCGATTTTGCAAGCCGGATGAGGTGTCAAAGTTTACCCTTGACTGCCAAATGCCTAGCTTTCGCTTTTTGTTTAATCGGGCGGTAAGGACGTTGTCTTCCCTTGTTTTCTGGGTGTAGAGGTTTGTGCTCTGTGGGAGATCTCTACCCAGTTGCTTCTCCGTTTCCGCAAAGCGTTTTGCTGCTGTCATGATGGCATCCCATGTGGATGGCATGCCATCTTTACCCGTTAAGGTGCGGATGAACTCTGGGTCGTTCGCGCCCTGGATGAAAGCAGCGCGAACAAGATCTGGGTCGTCCCAGTATTCTTCGAATTCGTCAGCCTGTTGGACGGAACGCAAGCGTTCGTCCAACTCAGCTTGGAATTCCTTTTGACGTGCCTCCGCCCATGCCTTAACTTCATCGAGTGTTTGGCGGGGGAGTCTTATTCGTTTCTCTAACTGGGTATCGGTGATTCCCAGTGAGCGATTATTTACTGCACTTGCCCCAGCTTGAGTAACTGGGGTAGTGTTCGTAAAATTTACTTCACTTGCCCCGGCTTGGGTAGCCGGGGTAGTGTTTGTAAAAACTGTGTTGCCGGTATTCCCCCCAGTAGCTGGGGTTGTGGTTACTGGAGTTTCTTTAACCATCTTAGAAGTTTGAAAAAACTGGAGAAAAATGTTCTAGCTTTATGCACGGATGGCGCCAATGAAAAACTGGAGAAAAATGTCCTGTGCGGATGAGCTCTGGGTTTAATATTCGTTACCCCCGGTGTAACTCATACCGGGTCACATTCGGGTTGGTCCGTGTTGACTTGACCCGAACCGACCATTAAATCCAACAGGTCACTAATGCACGTAAAAGATGGATCATAACCGAGTTAGATGAGATGGTTTACCTTCATGGTGCTTTATGTGAACCCCTAAGGTTGTAGCCAGAAATCTTACCAAGTCGGCACCAAGCATATCAAAATACCAAAATTATCCTCTCTCTTTCTATTCTATGGGGATTGCATGGAGTTTAAGCCTAAAAGGTGGATCACTAACAGCGGAGGAACGAAACATGAGCCATCATACAAGTTTCCAATATTTAATGCTAGACCAAGAACTTGTTTAGGCAAGAATTTGGCTTTGTCTCTGCTGAAGATAGTGTCAATCGATCATGATCATTTACCATTATCACATTCAGCTGGTTAATGGTCATCATGTGCTTCCGGCAGATTCTATTGTACTTCAGATGAAGCATGGTCTCAAGGTTCATATTTTTCGCAACTATTGTTAGAGAGCTTAAAAATAAACTACTTTGTTGATGGGTTTCGATTGGGCCATTCTATTTTCGAAGAGAGTCGAGCGCAAGTCACAGAGTAATCTTTCAATGTAATTACATTAAAGTAGACGTAGAAGTAAGATTTTGAGTTGTGTGCAAAACCCCGCAACTGTTACGAAATATGAACTACATGAAGAGAAGTTTTTGTAGGCCCTTAGGCTAAGTCACGAACCATCTAACGAATTTCAAACGGTTCGTCCGAATGTAGAGTCAGCAATGCATATGTTACAGCAAGCGTGTAACGTGGGCAAAATTTTATGACTTGATAATTAGGCGGGTCATCTAATCATTCAAAAGGTCCGTTTAAAGGTCAAAACTATAAACTTTACTTTTCCATTTAAATAGTTTTGAGCGCGTAACCAAACCCACTTAGCATAAGCCAAGTGAGCAGTTGATTTAGGACCCCAAAATTACTATTATTCATTTCTATGGCTTTAGGCCTATAAATTTTGTTGCTTCCCAAAAAAGGCCTCGATTTTACTAGACATTTTAGGTCTAGAGAAAAGTTGAGCCGGCAATATTTTAAATAGATTAAACTACATCTTTCAAAGATATAATATAAAAATTAATTAGGTTTAACTATAGGTCAAGATTTATAGCAATTAGTTGCCATCACGAAGTTATCACATAGCCAAATTCTGGTGAATACTTTTACAAACAAAAAAAAATCTCTTTGAATTGATTAATTTATATCAAAGCCATTTGATACATAAGGTAGATTAACGAGACAGCATTCAATATAAATGCACGTATGAGTGAATCCGTTTTTATACTTCAGATGAAATACAGTAATTAACCGTGCTAGTAGAAAACTCAATTATATGCATACATAAAACTTAAGAGTGATCTTTGTATGATACTAGTGTATACATACACTTGGAATGAAAGAGAAGCATTCATCTTATTTCAACCGTTCAATTAAACAAATTATCAAGAAATTTACTAATGAGGAAAACTAAGGATGAAAGAGAAATATTCACTTCCAAAAGTAATTACACGGGTAAAAAGTTTAATTTGATGTTTTAACGTCAAAAACTAACCCAGTTAGTTTTGGAGCAATGATGAAACCGAGAAAGTTGATGAAGACTAACCATGTAACTATTAAACAAATAGGGACTAAATCCAAAATTTGACCTAAACTACAAGACCATTTTTGCAATTTACTCTAAAAGTTTATAAATAAAAACCATATAGCATATTAACTTTTGAATATATATTTTTTTAATGACTAAATATTTGTATTTTATAGAGTTCGAATCCATGATCTCCTATTAGTGATGAATTAGAACAAAATGTCACGGGTAATATTTAATTTTTTTTTACCGTATTTCATACAATATCAATATATCTTACAACTACGCCATTTGTTCCTTTTGAGACACCTCACTAGACTCCTGTTCCAACAACCCAAATACATCGTCTTTGATTTCAGCATTTTGGTTACTTATTTCGCAAAGCAATCGATAATCTATTTATGTATTGATGGAGCTGACAACTTATAGTTCTTTTTTGCATTCCCTTAACAATACTTAGCAATATCCGGGTTATTCTCACAAATTAACTTTAAAATCGCAAGAAAAAGACCTTTAGAAAAAGAGTTCTCATATTCATTATTACCACTAAATGTAAGGCCAAAATGTGACTTGTGAATTGTGATATCAATGTAACAAAACTCGTTATATATATATTGGTTAATCAAATTGGTGATGTCGACTAGAATTTTGGATCCCTGACGAGAGCTTTGGTGTACGCGTTTAGCTTCAATGGGGAAAGCGCTTCTTGAATATGTATTATTTTGCTACAAATAGGGACTTGTATGTCATGTTTATGTGTGTGTTTTGTATGGTGTAAATCACTCACCCAAGGGGAGCTCATCTTGGGTGGGGTTGGTTCATTTATTATATATTTAATATTTTACAACCGTTAAGGAGATCGTTTAATATTATATTATCCGTTTATAATTTACTCGATCATTTGATTCATCGCACAAGTCTCAATCGCTTCGTTGTCGAATCCGGTCGCTCGGGACCTACACCAAATGATAAACTATTTTCTAACAAGAATCTCGAACTACAAACAGAACTCAACAATCGATACCAATTTGTAATCTTTTCTCCATTACTATGCTTAGTAACATTCGCCTCATAGGATCACTTTGGGTTCAAGAGATTGTCACATTTTTGCCCTGACTTATTATGAACACTATTAACTTCCCCAACATAGTCCTTTAAGGCATCCGGTTTACTCCAGTTACAAAAGTCTCTCTTCCACCTTGATTACCAACACTTTCATTAAACAAGTAACAACATAAGCAATATACTTTTTCTTGTTTAGTGTTATACTCCAACCAATCATATTTATTAAACCATTTTACATTAAAACGTCTCAGGCCACTAGAATAGTTTGTCCATTTAAAATCATGACCTCGTGGTTGAAAAGTTTTTATAAAAAGATACGATCTTCTTATGTCATCTATTGATTAGGATGATAACTAGCAATAGGTGGTCAATCAAATTTATCTGAAGGAAGATCATTCAAATCGACTACTAAACGTATTGAAGGTCTTGAAGCCGAAGGAATATTTAAACCAATATTATTATTTTCTTGCATATCATTAGCTGAACTTGGGCTGATATCTTCATTTTCTTGCATATCATCAACAATATTTGAACTTGGAGTATGAATATTTGAACTTGGTGTTGGACCGATATCATCATTTTCTTTTATTTGTCATTTAAAAAGATTGCTAATAAGACTTTGTTTACTTATCTTCCAAGTTCCCTAAACAAAATTTAAACCATAAACCCAATATCAATTCCAATCTACACAAAAAACCTAAATCCCTAAGCAATTCTAATGTAGACATAACCCCTAAATCGCTTATAAATTCCAATTTCCAATTTATAATATCCAAAAATCCAATAAACCATAATAAATCATTCAGTTGTCAATAAACACTTTTAAATTAACAATTATAATTTTAGTTATAAGTAAGAATTCCAAAATTGAGCACCGAGTAGAGTCGAATCGTGATGGTGAGTGCCTGAGTGGTGGCCATAGTTCCGATGACCGGAAGAGGACGGCAGACTTGGTGGTGACTGGTGGAGTGCCAGAGTGGTGGCGTCAGGAGTGGTTCAGGTTGGTGGTACGGTGGTGGACTGGTGGAGTGAATGCCGCTGATGTTTTATGTTCTTAAATTAGGGAGTTTTTTTAAAAGGGTTAATGGGTTTAGGGGTTGTTTGGTTCATTCAGATCTGAATGAGTCAGATCTGAATGAACCTCTGTCCCATTAAGCAACAACAGTAAGTCTAAATGATTCAGACCTAATTTCAACAATTCAGATGTTTTTCTGTTTGAAACCAAACAGTCTGAAGTCTGAATGAATCAGATGTATACATCTGAATGGTTCCATTCAGATTTAAACAAACAGCCCCTTAATTTGTTTGGGCTTTAGTTGGGTTGAACTTATAAATTGGTTGGACTTAAAGCACATAGGGGTAACGTTATTATTTTTCAGGGGTGACGAAACTCGAAACCGATCAAAATTTATTTTTATTACACTATCGACCATCTTACCACCCCATCAAAATAGAAATGACTTAAATAAATATATCGACCGTTTGTCTATTAAATTTTGGATATCAAAGACCATATAGCATATAAAACTACATCTTGATAAGGTTCAACTATAGGTTAATATGGGATTTTTTAACATGTGTCCTAAGGGCACATGTAAGAAACTTTAATTATAGTAATATTCTTGTTAAAACTTTATATTTATATTACTTACATTAATAACTACTATATTTAACATTACATGTTACCCTTCTAAATTTTTCCTCCATTGATAACTATTAAATAAATTTTTTAATTTCCACTAAAGTTACTATTTCATCTCCCACCATTTTTATATTCATTTTTATGTAAAGAATATTCAAATATGAAAGTAACTTTTGAAATTCCTATAACGTCTTCAAGTGTTTAACCAACTCAAGATCAGCTTGCTTTAGCGATTCAATATTCGGCTTGCAAAGAAAATGACACAAGTTTTGTTGTCAAGCATTACAAAGCGGCTCGATGGCATAAGGTTATTTGGGATGGTAAGATGGCTATCAGCACTTGCAAAACTTTGAATTTGTCAGGATACTTTGTCGTCATGTTTTGAGTGTTCTTCTCCATACGGGTTGTTTTGAAATTTCTTTTAGTTATTTTCTATCACGATGGAGACGAGAAGAGGCTCAATTCAATAACGTCTCTCAAGTACACCAAGAAGGAACTTTGGATATTACATCATCTTTTGCTCAAAATAATGATCCTATAACTAATGCAATTGGGGGTTCAACACTTGGAGACGTTATAGGAATTTTGAAAGTCGCTTTCATATTTGAATATTCTTTACATATAAATGAATATAAAAATGGTAGGAGATGAAATAGTAATTTTAGAGGGAATTAAAATTTAGTAGTTAAATTTAGTAATATAGTAATTTATTTAGTAGTCATCAATGAAGATAAGATTTAGAGGAGGAAAATATAAAGTTAAATATGGTACTTATTAAAAGATGAATATAATTAATATAAAATTTTAGTTTTAACAAGAATATTTCCATAACTATTGTTTCTTACATGTGCCCTTAGGGCACATGTTAGAAAATCCCGGTTAATATTTATAGCAAGTTACTACCACGAAGTTACCACCAAGCCAAATTTCAGATGAATACGTTTAACCCTTTTAAAAGCAAAAAGAAATTTACCTTTAAAATGGTTTAATCTAATGGCCGGGTATAGTTGAAATACAAAGGGAGACAAAAATAAGAAGTGTGAGAAAGATTTATGACCACACAAAAAACCTTTTAAAAAAATAATAAAAAAATCATAACTCAAAATATAAATAAAAAACGAAAAAAATTAAAAAAGTAGAATGTTTCCGCAATCATTCCCGTTAAAAAAATACAAAAAAAAATGACGAAAGGACACGATGGTGAGATCAAAGAAACAATGACGAAAGTGAACAAAAGATACAATTATAACTAAAAAAGACATAATAGATCGCAAAATATAACACAATACCGAACAAAATATAACACAATATTGAGTAATATAACACAATATAAAGTAAAAAAGACACAATGTCAAGGAAAAAAAAGATACAATCAATGATGAAAATAAACACAAAAGACAATGATAAACAAAAAGACACATAGACTTTTGTTCACTTACCATTGTGGTTTTTTATGAGAACGAGATAGACGGTGGAAACATTTTTGTGTTTTTACATTTTTCATTTTTTTATTAAAATTTTTAGTTATGATTTTTTTATTTTAATCTTTTAGGGTTTTTTTTTGTGTGGCTAGAAATTCTTCTCATCCTTCTCATTTTTTTCCCCTTTGTAGAATAATTTGACCCTTAATCTAATATCAAAACTATTTAACACATAAGATGGTTTAACAAGACAACATTCAGGCTATAAATGCGCATATGACCGGTGGCAGAGGGAATAGTCGGCACCGGTTTCGTCCGAACCCGGTTTTTTTTCGATTTTATATATAACATGTAATATTGATCAAGCGAACTCATTCTTTTTCGGCGAGCGAACCCAGTACCATTCTAAATATTTTTTTTAGCAATAGGCGAACCCACTGATTATGAAAACTTTAGTTAAATATATTTTTTAGTAATGAATATATTTTTAATAAAATTTAAAAAAAAATAAAAATTACTAACAAACTTATAAACGGGCCAGTAAAATAATAACTCATGTATAGTTTATAAATAAAAAAACACAAAATTATTCATAGAATAGGCTAAATAAGTCCAATCCAATTAACACACTTAAACATAACACCTAAATAAAAAATAAAAAAAACAAAGAGGGTCGCGATCAATTCCGAATGCCTCATGCCTCATCGCGATTTGCTTTTGTTATGATAGTGATACTGTATTTTATTTATCTAATCAAATGACCAACCTGGCCCTAACACCTTGATGTCTAAAAAAATCGAGCATAAAAAATCACGAACCCATAGGAAAGTTTTCTAGCTTCGTCAATGCGTATGACCTCGTTTTATACACATGTTACAAATGAAACACTGTAACAGAGCTAGTGCCTAGTGGGAAACTTAGTTGTAAGCATACGTAAAATTTACAAATGATCTTGGTATAACAATAACGTGTACCATATTTGTACACTCGAGATGAAAATAGTCCACTGAGTGTTTAGACTACCACTAAATATAATCAAGTTGTTTTTCTGTTCAGTTTAACAATTTATCAAAATAATTATCTGGAAGGGTAAAAATGTAATTTACGTGTGATGAAAATAGTCCACTGACAGGTCCGGTTCAACAATTTTGAATGCCTAAATCAAAATTAGATTTTGTGACCCTTTTATGACAATTGGTTTAAAAAACCAAAATATAAAAATGCTAACAATGAGTCCCGAACTCAAGACCTACAAAGTAGCAACGCACATGTTACCACCAAACAAATAAACATAGGTGTTTACAGTCCGCTGATTATATATATATTGTTTTTTTTAATTTGAAGGTCTTAAATAAGTGTGGGCTTAAAGCCATATTTTTATTTCACTGACCCATAGACCGGCCCTGTCAACTGAGTGTTTAGACTACCACTAAACCCGTGACGTTTTTTTTATCAAGGATGAAGGACTAATTATGTAACACTTGTAACAAATATGTAGGGAATCTAAAGTTTGACCCAAACCACAAGTATCATTCTTGCAATTTACTCTAAATATTTATAAATAAAGACCATATAGATTATAGCATAGTATATAATATTAAAAAGAAAAAAAAATGTGGTAGTTATAACTTATCTATAATATAATATATATAAACGAAAACCAAAAAATCATACGTGTCGCGATGTGGTCGCTTCCCCTTTTTTGGAGTCACCGGATTTGCTTGATTTTTAAATGGTGGCTTTTCATGCATTTGACCCGAATTCATGGGTATGGGTCTTACCAAACCCAGATATTTCTTAAACAGGTTATAACATCTCCATCAATAAAAAATTATTCTTACCAAATTATTGATGTAAAAATCCTATAAAATATGATATACTAAAAATTAATATCTTATTTATTTTAAAAAAGATATATATATTATTTAAATTAAAAACCAATTTGATAGTAAAAAACATAAACGGGTCTTGGGTCTCATCAAACCATAAGTATATTATTAACTTTCATAAATATTATTTATAATTAAAAAACCAATTTTATAGTAAAAGAAACAAACGGGTCTTGAGTCTCATCAAAACCATTTAGTTTTTAAATCGAGTTATAACATAAATCATAAATTAGAATTAAAAAACCAATTTTATAACATCTCATTTATTTGTCAAACAATTTATCATCAAACCATAAATTAACTTTCATACAATAAAAAAATATAAATACAAAAAATAAATAAATATTAAAACAAATAATATAAAGCAAGTAATACATGGGATAAAAACTAGTAATTAGAATAAAGTAGAAGAACAAAGATGACCTTGTAAGTGCATTGAGGTTTCAGATTCTAATGGCGGCAGCTAATGGAAGACTAGTGTGTGTAACAGGTGCAGGAGGCTTTATAGGATCATGGTTAGTTAACCTTCTGCTTGCCAACAACTACACTGTTCATGGCACCGTCAGAAATCCTAGTAATCCTCTTCTCAATCTTTGTATTTGTCAGATATTTGATTTCAATTCATTTTTGTTCTATTTTTAATATTATGCAATAATATATAATAGATATGTGCTTTAACTTAATTGGCAGTCTGGTAACTTGATTCTTGATTATTAATAACTGTACCCCATTTAAAATTAAAAGCTACAGTGATAATAGAGAACGATTCGAGATGGTGATGTTAGTAGACATGTAGAGTGGGTTAGGCTCCAAGAACAAGAACTAGAGAGAAGAAGAGAAACCGAACTTGAGACAATTTTTAATTTTTCTTATTCTTTTTCTCAAACCATGATTACAATTTATAGGTAAAGAAACACATAAAAACAGGAAAAGATAAACAATAAGAAAACCAAATATGAGTTTAGTTAGAAAGCTAAATAATAGATAAACTTAATTAATATATTAAACTTAATTAATATATTATATTGTATCAGTTTTCAACTAGCTTCACAAAATTGGTTCTTGGGTTAAAAGGCGAACCGAAAATTGAAAGGTTGTCGCTTATTTCGGTTTGAGAATTTTGGGCCGGAAAAGAAAGTTAGCCAAAATAATGAATTTGGATCTAAGTTTTTCTTGTTAGTTGATAATTAATTGATTATTATGCAGCTGGGCTAAAATAGTTGGGTTAAATGTATATTAAACAGTTATAAATTGCTTAAAATTTAAAATAAAAATAAGAATCTATAAATTCAGTTTGGTTTTTTTTAATTTTATTTATACGCAAAACTGAACCGAAAGTTCGGTTTTTACTAAAACATAAAGCCAAACCGTTGGTGTTTTCTTCTGTTCGATTATTTTGGTTTGGTTTCGGTAAAAAATAAAAGATATAAAAAATTTCATAATAATAATAGTAATAATAGTTATAACAATTTTTGAGTTAGTATTCCGTTGGGACAGAGGTAAGGTTTGACTCATCTCACTCTCCCGGTCTCTACCGTTTGGTGGGAATTTTTACTCGATGCGTTTGTTTGTTTGTAAAAATTTTTGTCACGTTTTCTTTCAGTGGATGAGAAATCAGCTCATTTGAAGAACCTGGAGAAAGCGTCTGAGAATCTGAAGCTTTTCAAAGCGGACCTTCTAGACTATGAGTCCATTCGTGCAGCCATTGCTGGATGTAATGGTGTGTTCCACACTGCAAGTCCTGTTCCATCTGGTTCTATACCAGATCCTGAGGCATGTTTGACTTTTGACTTTGAACTTTTGACCTTTTTGGGTTGACTTTTTAGAATCAAAATGTTTGGAATTATCTCTGTTGCAGGTAGAACTGATTAAGCCAGCTGTTGATGGTACGCTGAATGTGCTTAAAGCATGTTGTGAAGTAAATGTAAAGAAAGTTGTGTATGTGTCGTCTGTAGCTGCTATTGCTGTCGTACCTAATAGACCCCTGGATCGACCGTTGGATGAGACTTTCTGGTCTGACCAAGAATTATGCAGATCAAATAATGTAAGTTACATAATATTTTAGCTTTGCTAAACTTTGCAAGAATGAAAGATTTTGGACAAAAAGTGACACATTGGATGGTGTTTTCAGCAGTTACATTCCACTGTTTGCAAGAATGATAGTTACTTTTTATAAATAATTACTATGCCAAATATGAAATGTTTTTAATCGTTACAAGTACATGCTTGACAACTTTCTATCTAGTTTCCAACCATTTGACCTTTTAAATTTTCTTTTGTTTTCTTTTCACCCTTTCGACCCGTTACAGATAGGAAAAATAGCTTGATCAAGTAATAGGGTTATTTGCAGTTTTCGTCTTTTAGGTTTATATCAACTTTTAGCTTATGTTCTTAAACTTCAAAATTACATGGATCATCCTTTATGTTAGGAGCTTAATAGGTCAAAATGGGTTTTAAAAAAAGGGCAAACTTGTCATTTAACACTTCATTTAGCTGAGATCTAACATCTGTTATTGAAAAATACCCAATTTCATAATAATAGCAACTCATTTGCAACAAAAAGTTATTATAAGTATCTGTTATACAGGATTGGTATTGTCTTTCAAAGACGAAAGCAGAAAGTGAGGCTTGGGAATTCTCAAAAACAAACGGTATTAATTTTGTGTCCGTGTGCCCAACTCTTGTTTCGGGACCTATGCTTCAAAAGACAATAAATGCTAGTAGCTTGGTTCTTCTTAAGTTCTTAAAGGTTTGTACTTTTATAAGTCCCATGTGCCATTATCCTCTATTATTCACCTTTTACAAATGCATATTATGCATGCAACATTTTTTTTTGTAATAAACTTATAAAAAAGTTACGTTTTAATGTGTGTGCAGAAGGATATGAAGAATTAGAGAACAGGTTGCGGTTGATTGTAGATGTGCGTGATGTAGCGGAAGCACTGATTTTAGTATATGAAAAACCCGAGGCCAATGGAAGATACATATGCACATCACATTCGGTTACATCAAAGGATATAGTTGAAATTTTGAAGAAGCATTATCCTCACTATAACTATCCAAAGAAGTGAGTTTCTTTCTATTTTAGAAATTTTCAAAAATTTTGTTTTGTGATTCATATATTCAAAATCAAACATTTAAAGATATGTATTTTTGTTTTACAAGATTTAGGGTTCATATATTTAGTTATTATCTTTGCCGTTGCAGCTTTTAACATACGTTTTAAGGATGTGCATGAAACCGAAAAATGACCCTATATGTGACTGAAAAATCCAAACCCAAACAAAAACCAAACCAACATTTATGGTTTTGTTTTATATTTTTGTAAAAACCCAACTTTCGGTTTGGTTTTGGTTTTGCATGCACTAAAGCCGAAAAAAGGAAAAACCGAACCGAATTTATCGATTTTTATTTTTAATTTTGAACTCCAGGTAATAATTAATTACTTGTTAATTAACAAAAAGATTTAGTCCAATAATTATTATGATTATTTTGGACCGGTTTCTTTTTCAGCGCAAAAGTTTCAAGCCCAGTCGAAAAAACCAAACCGAAACCAAGTGGTTTTTCAAAACTCAACCGAAATTTTGGTTTTTGGTTCGATTTAAGCCCGGAACCGACTCCAATCGACCTAAGATAACCCATAAAACATTTGTACTTTATAATTTTTTTTGTATGAAAGTGTGGACCTCTACATGTTAATTTTGGACTCACGAATCATAGATAATTAAACATTAATGAATTTAAGTTCAACTTGTAACTATTTGATCTTATATTTATTTTCTTGCCATACTAACTTCATTTCACTCAAACTTGCTGACAGATTTATCGAGGTGACGGGAACATTTACAGCTACATCTCAGAAACTGCAGGAGTTGGGTTGGAGTTACAGACCACTCGAGGAAACGCTTGTTAACTCGGTGGAGAGTTATGTCCAAAATGGCCTTTTGGGTATGGATTAGATCTATCTGGTCATTTTAATAAATTTGGTGTGTACTTTTTTTCATACTTGTGTAATAAGTAAATGATTATTTGCTTATATATGACATCCATGGTTTAATAATAAGCTGTGTTCTTGCAACATAACTTGCTTATGTTGATTGTGAAAAGATTTGATGGTAAAATATATACGTCTATATGACGGTTAGTGTAAAGACTTTATGAAATGCTTGAAAGTTGATTGTTTGTTGGTCAAATTAAACATGTTAACTGCAACTGACTTTCTGGTGAGAGTGATGTTTGGGACTTGGGATCTTTATGATCTTGGGTTCGAAACACGACTCAACGGGGTTTTCGATGGGTTTCCTCCTTGACACGTGACAGTATTCTTGTGTGAGTCAAGCCAAAGCGTCAATAAGCTCATATTTTATGTATTTTCAAACACTGTTAAAAAAAAGATTAAACATGTTAACCAAAAACTAACTTTTGGATAGTGTCTCTTGGTCAATTGATGGTTGCTATATATATAACTGGCTTTGTTTGAGTTACCAACTACTTTAGAATTATCTATAACTTGTATAAATTAAAGTTTTTATGTAGTGGTTGACCGGCCTTACTCATTTCGTTGTCACTTTGTGTTATACAATATACATAACCAAAAGATCCAAAACTCAAATATTAATAAACACAATGAAGGAAAAAAAATAAATAAATAAACAAATAGTTAGGTACTAGGTAGGACAACATAAACTGAGTATAACTAGGTAGCAAAACCAGTCGTAACAGCGGCGACACGACTTTGATCAGTATCGGTTAGGTTTGTAACGGTGACGACAATAAACCCAAAAAAGTAAATGCACAAAATATTATTTTGCTCTCGTATAACTTATGATGGAAAAGACATACTTAAAACTACGTGTAGTCGGTTGGTTAAACTAATTTGGTTGGAAGCGGGTTATGGCATTTCTTTTTGTTTTTAATTAATATTAACTAAAAAATCAAAAAATAATTGTCAAGTTGACTTGTCCGATCATGGTATAGAAAGTAAAACTTGTGGTGCCACCTGCTGAATAAAGAAATGCCATGCAGCATTTAAAATAGAGCTCATGCGACCTGTTAGTCTACACCAATAGTTGCATTAACATACTCGAAGAAAGAGGTTCTCATGGCGGCTGAGAAGGGAAAAATCGTGTGTGTAACAGGTGCCGGCGGCTTTGTAGGATCATGGTTAGTGAAGCTTTTGCTCGCTAACGACTACACTGTTCATGGCACCGTTAGAAACCCTCGTAAGTCATAACATGTTATATGTTGATCGCTTAAAGTCTTCGCATTTGAGATTGATTTTAATTTGTTTGATTGTTTCGGGTACAGACTCACTGTATTTTTGGTCAACTTTAGTATTGAAAATCAAAATCTTTGTGAATATTATGTTTGACTTGTCAATAGCTTCACAAAGTTGCTTAGATTTAGTTTTTTGGGTCGTTTTAAGATTGGATGTTTGTAAAAACAAAAATATTATTTTGATTATGATCATAATAAATAGTATTCCACCCTTTTAGAGACCCTACCTGTTGGTGGGATTTTTATTGGATACGTTTGTTTGTTTGTTTGTTTATTGGTATGTTTGAAAATTATTTAATCATGCTTTTCTTAAGTGGATGAGAAATGCGCTCATTTGAAGAACCTCGAGAAAGCATCTCAGAACCTGAAGCTTTTCAAAGCTGACATTCTGGACTATGAGTCCATTCGAGAAGCCATTGTTGGATGTGATGGTGTGTTCCATACCGCAAGTCCCGTTCCACCAACAACTGTATCCGTCCCCGAGGCAAGTTTGGCTCCTATACGAATTATGACTTTTGACTTTTCAGAATCAATATTTTTTATAAATAGGTAATTACTCTTATTGATTACAGGTAGAACTGATTAAGCCAGCTGTTGATGGTACACTCAATGTGCTTAAAGCATGTTGTGAAGTAAATGTTAAGAAGGTTCTATATGTGTCATCTGCAGCTGCTGTTGCGTTCGTGCCTAATAGACCCCAAGATCGACCAATGGATGAGACTTTTTGGTCTGACCAAGAATTCTGCAGATCAAATAATGTAAGCAACATAATATTTTAGTTTCAATTTTCTTTGCTTACAAGTTACAAATTATAGTTCTCCAAAATTGATGAATTTTGCTTAGAATGAAATATTTGCATTCGACTCTTTATGCCGTCACTCATTCTTGTAGATTTAGGCTAAGGGGTATACACCCCTCAACACCATTTCACTCACTCGTCACTTCTGCGCTATGTCGGATTTCCCCCATCATTCAACCTCACCCTCAAACTAGGGGCATACACCATCTCCTCATTCTTGTACACTTAGGCTAAGGTTTACCGTCGCCTTTGATAAAAATAAAAACCTAATACTAGTCAACAAAAAATTAAAATGTGAAACATAAATCTTTTTTTTAATATAAATTACCTTGAATCGAGTCTTCGGGCGATCTCCTCATATGTTTGCCACTTCATTTTTTCGCCTTTTTCTTTGATCGTTTGACCTGGAGGTTTTTTTATGACTTCCTTTTACTTTTGACGTGGTACTACTTGTGGTTCGGGTACTTGCGAAGACATATATAGGATTACCGGTCGATATAACATATCGGAGAACGTTTGCGACATTTGCGGGGGTTGCATTACGGGTCGATAAAGACCTTGTTGGTTGGCAAAGAAAGAGTTAGTAGGGTCGTTGTTATTTGAAAGTATATTACTCTTATTTAACTATTAGTATTGTGTTACATACAGGATTGGTATTGTCTATCTAAAACAAAAGCAGAAAGTGAGGGTTGGGAATTCTCAAAAAAGAATGGTATTGATTTTTTGTCTGTGTGCCCAACTCTTGTTATTGGGCCTATGCTTCAGAAAACAGTAAATGCTAGTAGCTTGTCTCTTATTAAGCTTCTTAAAGGTAATTCTTATTATTCATTTTCATAAATTTATGCAACTTACTTATTTTTTAACTATTTAATTCAGCATACTCATTGTTGCTTAACTTCATCCCAATCTATCAAACTTATTCCTATTAAAAATTTTATGTAATAAACTTTTAAAAGTTTCACTTTAATGCATTTTGGTAGAATTAACCCTCTTTTTAACCATAGTATATACATATGTGCAGAAGGATATGAAGAACTAGAGAACAGGTTGCGGTTTATTGTAGATGTGCGTGATTTAGCAGAAGCGCTGATTTTTGTATATGAAAAACCCGAGGCCAACGGAAGATACATATGCACATCCCACCATATAAGTTCAAAGGATTTAGTAGAAATTTTGAAGAAGCATTATCCTGACTACAAGTATCCAAAGAAGTGAGTTTCTTACACACAATTTGCATAAAACTTATAGCATGTTATTACTTTAAGAGTTAACAAGTCCTTATTTTAAACAAAATTCATATGTACGTGCGTTTTAGACTAGTTTAGAGTCGTTAATATGCACCGTTTAATATAGTGACCTTTCATGTATTTTTAATGTAACAAAATTAGGGTGTCGGACGCATTGTGATTTTCTATGTATTAACCCTTTCAAATCAAAATTTTCGGGTCTATATTTTCATTTTACAAGATAAAAGGGTTCATGTATTTATTAACTTTGCCATGCCAGCTTTTAAGATACAAATTTTCTTTTAATAAAGTTATGGACCCTTGAATTTTAATACCGGAAGCACGAATCATAGACACTTAATTATTATTCAATTTAAGTTCAGCTTGAAACTTTTTGATCTTGTGTGTTTTTTCCTTTTGGCCATATACTAACTTCATTTTACTTAAACCTGCTGGTAGATTTACCGAGTCGAAAAATAAGTCTACAGTTACGTCTCAGAAACTACAAGAGTTAGGCTGGAGTTACAGACCACTTGAAGAAACACTTGTTGACTCGGTTGAGAATTATGCCCAGAAAGGTCTTCTGGCTAAGGATTAGATTTGATCTTATTCTTGAATTCGGTATGCAGTTCATACTTCTCTAATGAGTTATGTAATAAGATATATCAATAACAAGTTTGTATCCTTGCAACATAACTTGATGAAATGCATAAAGGTTGATTATTTGTTGGACAGCTTACACATTTTAACTAAGTCAACTATTGGTAATAGTTAGTGCATAGACACTTGGTGAATTGATAGCCATGGTGATGGTTGATTGTGTGTTAGTCATATTAGACAGTTATACTCGTCGTTTGACCATTTAACAAGTAAGGTCAATGGCAGAGCGGATCCAGGATTTTTCATTAGTGGGGGCAAAATGAGCCAGGTTAAAATGGGTCGGGTAAAATAACTAGTCGTATCTCAACAAGCCTAGCTTGACTGAATAACTGAAATATTAATTTTTATTTTTTTCTTGACCATCCTGTATTCTGGTATGAACTTTTGTTTTGGGATATTTATTTAGTGATATTATTTATATTTTCTATGCTATAAAGTATGAATTGTTATAAATATATATTATTATGGTTATCAATACCTAATATAGATTAGGCTTTTTCTCCAAGTTATCTTTTTCCTATATATACATATCATTGTATCTTATTGTAATACACACATAATTAATGAAATCTACATCTTTCTCCCTACATCTCTCTTTCACATTTTTGGCTATTAGGCTTGTTTCATAACACGTTATCAGCACGAATGACTTGACATGATGTACTCATCATTAGTTTCTTTGGAGTCGGCAAAGTGAACCGTTCTCTATCGTAAGTTCTTCTACTTATTTTGATGTGGTTCCAACAATTAATCGTTGGCCAAAGAAAGTAGACGGGAATCCAGATTAGCAAATAGAGAGAAAATTGAGACTAATTGATATTCTTCATTCCTGATCTTCACAAAGTACATACATGACTATTAAATAGAAACAAGACTAAAACTACCCACTACTTCTTAACCCATGTTCCACTAAAATAATGGAGTAACTACCAATTACTTTGACCCACTAATTCTAAATAATTGATAAAACAACTAATACTATAATTTAACATGCTTAATTAAATAAAGCACGTAACAATCCATCCCCGTTAAAGAATCCTTGTCCTCAAGGATGAGATCGGAAAAGGCTCGGTAATAGGCCACGGTGGCCGCCACTCGGTTCTTCCATGGGGAACACCTGAAAGAATTTTAGTAACGCACCACGGTGGTCGCCACTTATTTACTGGACTCGACTTTGGTTCAATTCCAACAAGAATCCCATCCCAAGCCATTAAACTTCTCCCATCTTGACTACCAAGCTTTTCCTTGGCAATAGCACCAAACAAAACCTCAGCAGCTTGTACCTGTTCACGAGAGCTTGCCAAATTCCATGCACACGTGGGAACATGGTAACTTGTGTTATGAAACTCATGCTTATTAAGTGTGGAATTCAAGTTGTATATAATGAGTTGCTTTAAGTTTTAACCATTATTTATTAATTTATAGTTATATGATATCTTGTCTTGCTTAACTTTCACCATGAGTCACTTACATGTTCCTAGTTAAGTTTCATAGTAAGTTAATTGATTATTAATAACTAGTATATGTACGATTTCTTTTATTAAAACTTTTTCAATTTATATGGATTAAATTGACTTGATTATTAAAATTATAAATTGGTTTAAAAATAGAAAGTTGGTGTAAATATTTCTGAATTAGATATTTTATAAATGTTCAACGATAATATTTCTAGATATATTTTTCCTTCAACTAACAAACAGGTTAATCTTTTTGGTTATAATCACATACATTGGTTTATTTGATTATATACTAGCCTCCCTTATTTGGAATGAATGCGACGTTTTTAGAAAAGAGAAAAACACATTAATCAGAACCTAATATTTGGTTGCTTCTATGTAATCCAATTTGGGAACGAAGGCTTAATGTTTATATTTCGATGTAGAAGTAACAGGATTCAATGGAAATAAACTCAGATTTAGTTCACAAGGTGTTGCTTTAGTGGTTTACAAACTTAATGTTGTCTTATGATTTGTTTATTTTTATTTTTTGTTTGTTAAACCATAGAATATACAACAAATTATTTGATTTGTGTTTTTGAGAAATTGTTGTTTTATGCCATATAAACAAAGGTTTAATAGATGATGAAAGCTTATTATTGGATCATCATATGATTATGCTATATCCCCATATGAATTAGGAAAACTTTTGTTGACGTGTATGAAATTTTTAAAACACGGGTTTTCTTGGTTTCTGATATCATGAATTTGACAACTCTAGATTTGAATAATAACTTTTATCTTGAGTGATTTAAGTTGTGATAGCATTTTCTTTGAATTTATAATTCATTTATATACTGTATAAGATATGTTTGCCTAATAAACTTTATGATATACGTTATTATGAAATGTTAATAAATCTTTATATAGAGATTATTGTATAAAGCAAATAAATTATCGAAGTTGGTTGCTTTATTGTCAGTCCTGTGAAAAAGTATGGTGGTATACTATATTTAGATATGACGTCCGAGGTATTATAAGATATTATACTTGGGCATGTATTTTTTTTTTCTTTACATTGTGTGTAGAGAAAACTATCAAGAAAATATGGATAAAAGAATTTGCCATCCATATCTCAAATATGCTCATAAAACTGCAATATCTATAAAAGAGTAGGAAAGGTTTGAAGTGATTTTATATTCATATGTCCAATAAAATATTGAGAAACTATATAAGTTGTTTGTTTCTACTCTATTTCTTGAAGTGAATGTGACAAAAAGTTGATCATTGTGATTACGGAATTGAGAAAATTGTTATGATGATTTCATGTTAATATTGAGATCGACTACCATAAGTGGCAAACGGTATATGAAAACAAATATGGAAATATAAAAGTGAAATCATATGATCACTTAAAGCGATAATACAATGTTCTCTCATAAATATACTCATGTATTATAGAAGTATAATACATATACGATCATAAACCTGAAGTTTATGGATCATGATTATCTAATGGCATGATCGGTTAGACCACACCGAGTCAATGATGTGAAATTTATTGAGTAACCAAAAGATTCTTCATTATACATGTAATATTGCTCTCAAGGGAAGTCATTTATTTACCAACTAAAGGAGGGTGTGAATCCCTAGATGTTATGGAATTGAGAAAAGGATACACATATCCTAACATGATACCGTTTAGTGTTTTGAAAATCGATGCATCGTCTAAATGGTTATCAAGATCGCAACTTCATGTTTGCATGATCTATGGCTTAGATTAACAAACATCTTATTCCGTATTGGTATATTTACATTCAGTTATAATAATGAATTTGATTCCCAAGTTAATAATGATCATTGGAATAAGTGTTGAACTTCATAACTGATTATGTTCTTACATAAATTGTTTTGTTAAAGACGATTACTCAACGTCTATAATTGGTTGCAAAGGCAATTATCACGAGAGCAATTGTTCATGTTTGTATTTGAGCACATATGATTTTTACATGTATTAGAAACTAATTCACATCAAGCCAACAAGTTATGATATTTCCTCTCCATTATAATTGGTTTTTGGTCAGTAACCAAGCAATTCTCATCTAATATTTCGTGTGTGTTATATACTGAAATTAATCCACCATAAAACACAAAGATGAGGTCACAAAGGAAGTTGGGAATTTATGACGGTATTAAATATTATTTATGATTATATACTTAGAGCCACTAATGAGATATTTGTTTATGGCTCATTAGTTTTCACTTTAGTGAATCAAAATTCCCAACATTAGCGGGAGATATAAAGTAGTTGGAATAAATTATCATTGATCCTCAAACTAAATTATATGAACTAAAAGTTCAAAGGATAATTCATGAATAAAGATTAACGAATGAATTACCAGATGATTCACTGACCAAAAGAGAGTGTCTAGCTAAGACACCTATACAGCCGGCTAATGCTCCAATTAATAAATGTCCCGAAAGGACAAATGCATATTGATAATAATTCTAATGCACGCTTGTAGCGTGGTAGATTGATCGGTTCAAAAGGTAAAATTTCCTCGAAAATTGAAGCAAGTAATAAAGATGGTCAAGTCGAGGTGCAGTAAAAGGTCTCTTGAATGAGATTAGACATGATGGTTCTTAAAGAACCTTAGGTACCTGAAAACAAAGAGCTCTCAATAAATTATTGTATCATGTCTATAAAGATATATGGAATCGAGTTAAAGTCGACATCGTTATACTTTCATTTATATATATAAAATTAGCGCTTGAGATGATGATGAGGATCAAGATTCTAAATCTGCCTATGAAAATTGATTGGCCAAAGTGGAAAGACGCAAACAGGGCAGAGTTGAATTCTCTAAAAAACGGAAAATTTGTTAGACCAGCAGTCCGTACAACTAAAGTTATAAAATGTGTTAGATACAAACGGGTCTTGTATATGAGTTATGAAAATTCATCAAGTGATATAAGGCAAAACTGATGGCACAAGGATTTTTGCAAAGACCCATGATTAAATATGAGGAGACACATTCTCTAATGGTGGAAGCAATGATTTTTCGTTAACTAAACAGTCTGGTAATATAAAGAGAGAATTGACATGCGTCCGATAAATATTGTTATTCAGTTGATACTGAGAGTTTACAAGAAAATCTATGAAGGATTTGAATTATCAAATCATGTAAAGTAAGTTCTCGAGAACAAAATGATTGTTGTGTATAGATTCATATTTTCAATACTTTACGATTACTGAATATGTTGAACATAAATGGAACTCCTAAAGAGTTTCCTAAGGTAATTGAATACTTGAAAAATTAATTGATTATGTGCATCAACAAGCATACACATAGAAGAGAATGTACGTGATGAGTACAATATCTCAATAAACAAATAAATCGTACAATATGTATTTTTGATATGTGATACAAAATGATGTGTTAATGAGGAATTTTATGCAGCAAAAATCCTGGAAAAGTGAATGCATATGCATCATTTGTCAAGTTGAAAGAAGTCCATGATGGATTGGTAAATGCATGGATTTATGCTTATTACGTATTGACTAAATTATTTGGATTGATCTTGACACAACTCAAGATATATTTTGATAAAGAGGGAGATAAGTTGGCTAACTAATATATTAGCCATACTTTTATCAAAATTTCACTCTTAAAGGTCATTATAATCTCAGTTTACAATGATTTACATATCACAAAGAGAAACTTATGAGCTTTTAAAGAGAAATTTCTTTTTGAAAGGCCTTGACATAGTGTGATTATTGTTCGACTTATAGTTCGAGTAGATGTGTAATTATATGATTATAAATCCATCAAAGTGCATATAGAAAATGTTGAGACATTTTACGATGGATAAGTTTAATCATATTTAGCATGTTATAGTATGTCTAATAATGACTCTATATCATTGTCTATCTGAATATGAAATGTTACTGGTTTGGAAATACCATAATTAAATGAGTTAGCTATATATGATTATTTTATTTATATTTATCAGCATGTGCCCTGCTAGGGGACATCAAAATGGGTTAAAACACATATCTCAGGTATGAAAGGTATGTGTTTATAATTCTAACCCATCAAAACAAGTTTGGTTAGTCTTATTGATGCAGAGAAACACAACAGGATCATAGTGTTTACCAGATGAAGCAATAGAAGTTTTCACGTGAAGATCATACAACATTATTCAACTTAAAGATTCAAATGTCAAGGGACGAAGACACAAATGATTAACTACAAAAGTTTTGGGTAACTTTCTTAGAAGATCGATATTTACCATTTTAAATGATATATAAATCAGGGGGAGACAATACGCGTTGCACTCTTTTTCCCTTAGCTATGGTTTTGTCCCACTGGGTTTTCCTAGCAAGGTTTTTAATGAGGCAGCATATCCAAGCGTATTGAGTTGATAACCAAGGGGGAGTGTTATAAATATATATTATTATGGTTATCAATACCTAATATAGATTAGGCTTTTTCTCCAAGTTATCTTTTTCCTATATATACATATCATTGTATCTTATTGTAATACACACATAATTAATGAAATCTCCATCTTTCTCCCTACATCTCTCTTTCACATTTTTGGCTATTAGGCTTGTTTCACAACATGAACTTATTTTTTGGAATTTGTTTCATTATGAAAATTTTATATTTTAGATATTTCAAATATTTTATGGAGATTATATGAATTAATTATCTTACTATTTTAATTTGAAGTGGTTAAAACATATAAAAAAAATTAGAATGGTAAGAAAAAAAAAAAATATATATATATATATATATATATAGAAATCTCGACGGGTACCTTAAACAAATTAGGTATGTTTGATCATTGACAAGTGTACCTTAAACAAGTGGGTATGTTCACCATGTCTGATCCTTGACAAGTGTAAGCCAGGAATGTGACACTATTTTAGAATCGAATGTCCTGTGATAATTCAAAATCACTTATAAATAACGTTCTCGTGTTAATACCATTCCCGGTGGGCTCCTTAAGAACTTTACCAACATTTGTCTTGTCCATGATAACTCAAGATCATTTGTATACTTTATATCGGTTGGACTTATTGGTGGGGCGGGTTTCATACCCAATTGTTTAGGAAAGGGAGAATGAAGAAACGGTGGTTGCAATACCTTAATAGAGAGAGATGGAGAGAGAGAGAGAGAGAGGGAGGTATTGATGATATCAAAGACCATGGACGTCTGGAAGAAAATGATTGGATGAAAAAGCGGTGAGTGGGATACACTTAATACCGCAGGATGTACAACTCTCAATGCTTAGGTTCATTTGAAATTGTAGATATATAAATTGTCCCAAAATTGTCAATTTTTTTGAGCTGTATGTTTTTTTCTTAATCTATATACTTTACCGGGCTCCCATTCACTTTACATTAAAAAAGTTTTTAAACAAAAATAATAAACAAAAATCACAACCCCTAAAGACATCACAAACAACATCAACCTCAAAGTCAACCCCTGTTTCCATTTGAAATCTGCTACCATCTTGTAATACACAAAATTTCCTCTAATTGCCAAGTCTTTAACCACCATAGGGTTTAGCTAAACTAGTCTCAATGAAGTTGTGAGAACTTCATGTATCCATTAAAATTATTTACACATTTCCCATGATGGCCAGGAATCTTCATTAACTTGTATATGTGAAATATCCACATGATTGGGCGCATTTTCTTCCGCATCTTCATACATTAGTTCCGGTTCGTATGAGATGTTTAAGCTCGGTCCAATTTAGGGTGACATCACCTTTTGGTTTAATGAATGGTGGCTACCACTGAAGTGATTTGTCCTCAAAAATCAATATGGATAGATTTCAATTATGGAAATCAATTGAACCAAGCAACACACGAACAACTGGTTTTTAACCAACTCCAGGTCGATATTTAATTTTGGTTCAAAAACCACGCCCAAATACGTATAGCTCTACGCCATTTATTTATACTAGAAAAACTTGGAAGAGAAGAAACATATATTTTTGGACTCATATGCTTATCTTGTAAGAGTAAAACTATTTCTTGACAATTATTTACCTTAGTGGCATCTAAAACTATGTCCAATGCGAAGAAATGTTCAATGTTGTATAGCGAAAATAAAAGGTTCATCTTTTTGAGTTGTGAGGAGTAAATGTAACTTGATCATCCTTATCATTCGTGTGCTAGCAGCATATACCATGGCTAGCACATATTAGTGAATCTAAAATTACATGAAAATGACAAATGATATGAAATGAAGAGTGATAAAAAGATGAAGTTAATGAAATATTCCACAAACAAGATTTTAGTTTCAAACCAACGGTTGGCTATAGAGCCTCTTATAAGGCTTTCGTATTTTAATCGTTTAACTGATCCATCAAAAATGACATTTTAATTTTGAGAGTTGTTTAAATACTAGTTGATTCAATATTAATGTAATGTTGACCAAAATAAAAACGTAGAAGACCCGGATATAGAGTAGATCATAAAAGGAAATTATTGATGAAAATATTTAAAACGGTATTATTATGTCACTTTTAAATACCACATAGTGACACATGACATCAATTATTTATGTTTTAGTTGAAATAATTGCTATGGTATTATTATAGTTTTTGTAAAACAATAATCACTGAACAGTGAAAACTAGACCCCTATACAACTTTTCTTGAAACGGCAGTGGGATTATTTTATGCCGTTGAAAACTACAAATAGGTTGTTTTTATGTAAAAAGACAATTTTATAAAACAACAACTAAATTTCAAGTTTTTTTTAATTAAATTATTATATTTTTATTTTTATCTTATTAAGTTACTAAACTTTAAACTTTATCTCAGTTAACTCATTCAACTTTCAATATAACTTAATTATATCACTTAATGTTCAAGTAGTGTTCTATGGCCAGGGGTATACCTTAACGCCTAAGTACGTTAAAGTTAAGTTGGCAAGGTTAATGAGTGTCATACCACTCCCTTCATGATGGGTTAAAACGTTAATGAGCCTTAAAACCCTCTTCACACACAATCACAATAACTTAATAATCAATTTAACATTAAATTAAGAGAGGTAAATAGGGGTTAAACAATTTTCTTAGGATAAGATTGAGTGAAATTGGTTAAACTAGGTGATACGGTGACTATGTAGAGTTAAGAAACTTGAATGTATACCTCATGGCATAATACTATATTTTCTAATTTTATATTATATGCTCATATATAACTAAAACGTCGTTAAAACCAATATTTTTATTGTTTATCGCTAAATATATCACTTACGATAATATAGTAGTTGTCCATCTCGCTTTAAAACACAAATTGAAAGTTTATTGACCTAATTAAAACATACAAATCAAAAATTAAGTAACCTAATTGATATAAAAAAAATATATGAGTGACTTAGAACATGTTTGGGATTGAGTTTTAAAACAACTGATTGGCTTTTGGATTTTTCAAAAAGCTAATAAGTTAAATGATATTTGGCAATCACTTAAATTCCTTTTATTTTAGCTTTTTGAAAATGTTAAAAAACATTTTTCTAAAAGTTTCAAATCCTGACTTTTCAAAATGACTTTTTGAAAAAGTCAATAAATCAATAAACACTTTCAAACTCAATCTCACACGCTCTTAATTGGATCAACCTTGAAATTCGTTGTTATTCCACAATGTTTTCCTTCATAAAAAATGGTGTGAGTATATTAGAGATATTTTTTTTAATATAAACTAGTTTTTTTTTCAGAACGGTGGTAAAAGTCAAGTGTTGTTGGTTTTAAACGTTGAATCAGTACGTCGACACGAATTTGGTCGATTTCGGTTGCGTGAGTTATAAAACAAAAAAAAAAAAATAAAAAAATTGAGATGGACCAATGGGGTGGTGTCGGTCGGTAAAACTTAAGTGCTGATAAAACTGACCATTGTTGAGTTCGGGCGTAACATCCTACTTTTGGTTTCAATAATAAAATATATTTCGTCTATTTTATAGTGGGTCGTTACCGGTTTAGATAAATAGATTACGAGTTGAGCTAGTGTTGGGTAAATGGATATGGGTTATGGACTTGGGTTAGGAAAGAAAGAGGGAAAGACCATGGGCTTAAGCCCAAGATCCATAAATATATAAACCCTTAATAACCATTTAATTCCATTTCACACATATTCCATACACCACCCAAAACACACACTTAAGATCTCTCTCTAGTTCTCTCCTTGTCTAGCCGAACCAAGAAAGAGGAATCGATCTCGACTCAAGGTAATAATAGTATAATGTTGTATGAGCTTAAACCCGTTAGATATAATCGCGTAACGACGAGCCGACGCCGTTAAACCGTTTAAGTCACGAGATTCGGGTGGATTCGGATATAAACCGAACCTAAGATGAGCTTAGGGGTCACCCTAGCTCAGATCTGGATCGAACGGGACGGAAAACGGTGAAAAATGGTGGAGAAACGAAGAAATCTCGTTTTTCCGGCGAAAACAACGCCGGAAAGGAGGCGCCGGAAAAGTGGTACGAGGTTAAGGAATGAATGTTCTGACATTCCCTGACCTAACCTTAGTTCACTAAGGAGTAACTAACGAATTAGAAGTAATTCGCTAGCTGATTCGTCCATGGGAAAATAACGAACTAGCTTCAGTTCGTTAAGGGAAAAGATAGCGAATTACCCTTGATCCGTTATAGTTAAAAGATAACGAATTGGAAGGTCCAGTTCGTTACATAGACTGTTTCGCTATGGACTAATTCGTTAAGGGTCCAGTTCCTTAGAGGGTTCAATTCGTTACAAGAACTAGTTCGTCATGACAAGTCAATTCGTTAAGGATAAGTAACGAACTAGAAGTTTAACAGAATTGCTGAATGGTCCCTGGACTTGAACTTTTAGGTAGCAAGTTAATTAACGATTCAAAATTTTAATGGAAAATGTGATAAGATAGTTAATAGAAATAAAATTTTTCCAAGCTGACCTGGCAGCTCGACCCCAGCCAGGGGCTCTGCCCCTTGGACCGTGCTAGGGGCTGCCGCCCCTAGACCCCGCTGCCAGGGGCGCTGCCCCCGGATCCCCGTTCGTTGTGGGTTATGATTAAACTAGAAACGCGATATATATAGTGATAGTTAATTGATATGTGTAATTGTTATACAGTTAGTCGTGCATAGCTCAAGAAATGAATAACCATTAACGGTGAACGTAACCGACTTCAGGTGAGTTTCTAGCCTCATTCCTTGTTATGTTTTCGGGGCTGTGTGCATACTCGATGTGATTAGTTAATACACTTATCTTAAGTGATAAGTGTATGCCATATATGTATTATGTGAAATGTATGAATGGTTTCTTGCCGGTACATGAACGATCTTCGGAATTGCATGTACTGCCAGGAAATGGTTGATGTTATATGTATGTTGTAATATGAAGAATGAATGATTTATGTATGTGCCAAAGTTACGATTATGTATATAGAAAGTATGTTAAGGAGGGATGGAAGAAAGGGTACCGGACCCTAATAGCCGAGGATGGAGGGTGACCGGACCCTAATAATATCCGAGGATGAAGGGTACCGGACCCTAATAATATCCGAGGATGAATGGTACCGGACCCTAATAATATCCGAGGTATGTAGGGCGACTGCTCTTTATAACGTAAGATTAGCTATGAATATGTATGAATGAATGATGAACAGGTTATGTATGAAAAGCGTACCTTCGGGCACGTATATGTGTACGTATAGTAAGTTATGTGATTAACTAGAACTCACTCAGCGTAGCTGACTTTTAGTATGCACGCAGGCAAATAGGTTGAGGCAGCTCGCATGATTGAAGACACATGGCATGGAATCGAAGATACTGGCATCTCGCAGAAATGTTATGATGAATTAAAGACTATGTTTTATTTTTAAATGGCTATGAATGTTTGGTAAACGAGATTTGGAAGTTATGTAATATATTATGATTGAAGTTATTATATTCCGCGTAAAGTTTTAATTAACTCTGATTTGTAGAACTGTGTTTATGAGTAAATCAAACACCAAATGTAGGGCGACCGGTGCCGGTGAGTCTACGCAAATTCTATTGGTTTCCTTCACGTTCGTGAGGATACTATAACTTAACTAAAAATCGGCATCCAGTCAGTTTTCGTTACGATATCGAAACAAAATTAAAACGCGGCGAATCTATGCGATTTCGGTCGATTTCGATTACATCTAAGATGGTATGGAAACTAAAACAAAAACTCGGTAAAACGTAGTCGTTGGTAATACTCGAACGTTATCGGCTTCGGACCTTCCAACGACGAGTCAACGTGAATAACCGTTTAATTATCAAATTAAAGAAAAAAATAGTTTTCGCCAATCAAATGGCGCCACGTGGACCAATCATGGTCATGCGGCGCCAAACTTTCCATTTATTATATATAATAATGTACTTTTTAAAGATCCTAAAAGAAACCGGCTCTCCGTTGTGGTGCCATTTGGCAGGCGTGGGAGACGGGTTTATCCGGTAGGTGGTAGGCGTTCGCCAATAACTCACGAGTGTCCAAGCGTGGGCCCGGTTAAGACAACGTAGGCTTGGCCTCGGGAGGGTTGAAAGTCGTTGTTCTGAAAAAAAATTAATGTTAAAAAAAAAGAATCGCATGGGTGTGAGTCGCGTAAAGAAACAGGAAAAAAAGTAGTTAAAGAATCATATGACGTTTTATATAGATTTATTATATAGAAAATCCCGAAAATAACCATTCTTATGTGATATACTCTTATGGTGATGTTTGTAACAAATTATGTCGAAAATTTTCATTTTTAATAAATATTTATTTACAAACTTGTTTTTGCATAAATTTCTTTATATATTTTGGCGCCGGGTAAAAAAAAGATGCTATTGGTTTAGTAAAAAAGTAACAAGCTAATTTTGGGATCAAATACGAAAGTAAGGTGGTGACGTGGTGTGCTTTACAATAGTGTGCAAAGAAATTATAATGTAAAACGATAAACGACTTAAGAGGAAAGCCTTTCCTTTGATCCATGGGGATCTCTAAACATAAAACCTTTATCACCTCCCTCATAAATATTATTAATCAAAAAGGTGAAATATAACTCGAGAACAATATTAATCGTGACTAAAATTATAGAATTATAGAGTGTTGAGTATTAAGAGTGTGTGATACGTGTCCCTATCGATCTAACATGTCCCTATTTATAACGAAAGAATACAGCAAAATGTCCTATTATCTCAGCTCATCCTTGGTCTAACACTCATGACCGTAGAGTCGATCCGTTCTTCAGCTGATTTATTGAGTCTAGGCATGAAGTTTGACCATGAGTAGTCATAACTCTCCATCCTAGGTATTATGCGTCACATGGCGCCCAGTCAGAGTTATGATTTTTAACAAAAACAAGGTGTAGTCATAACTCTCCACCCCCAGGCGTTATGCGCCATGTGATGCCCAGTCACTTTTACATTTTTTGTTTTTTGTTTTTTAACTTTTTAATAAGAATAATCAAATAACAATAATATTTTATTAAATAAATATTACATGAAAATAAAAAAAAAAACTACTCATCGTCATCGTCGTCTTCACCCTCTTCGTCTTTGTCGCCCTCTTCGTCTTCATTGTCTTCGCCATCGTCGTCGTCGTATTCATCATCGTCTTCATTGTTGCCCTCGTTTTGATCATCGTTTTCACCAGGCAAAGGCCGATATATCCAAAGATGTTGGACCAAATCCTCCTTTAGGCGTTATGTATCTCTCTTGATTGCACGGAATCCGAGTTTTCAAGTCTTTGCTCCATACTTGCCGGAGTCGGTGGTGGATCTGGGTCCGGTATTGTGACACTTCGTTAAACATCTCGTGTTCCGTACAATACTTAATAATGATTTCTTAACGTTAATTCCCGCTTGATTAAATCTTGTTAAGTTTAATCAAACTGAGTCTAGCATAGGCCCGCATATGCATAATATATTGTATATAAGTAATTTATTTTATTTAATTCTGATTATGTTCAATGGATACAAACGTTGGTGGTAAATACTTTTAAACGAATTGGACGTATATATAAACGAACCGAAAGGGTTCAATCCCATGATACAAGATTATATACTTTATAATTATTTTTATATAATATATTCGAATAATGAATACTAAACAATTCATCAAGCGTTTATTATTACTTATTTTACGATATATTATAGAGCTAAGCATGCTAGCACTTAAAACCATATCATGAGAGCACACGTATATATATGTAGAATCATAGATTATTAACCACTTAACTAATCTATTTTTAATTCTAACTAGTCTAAAGCATACTAGTAAATTTAAAAGAAAGAATAAACAAATGTCTTCCAATAAAAGAGCATGCACGTGAGAGTAATAATAAGAAATCACATGGAACAAAATGTTACCAACTTCAATTATTAAACATCCACAACACGCTCTATTTCCCTTCTTTTCCTGGATATGGGTTGACCCACCCATCCCATTCATATCTTTGAAAAAGTTGTGATTTTGTCAAAAACCAGATTCTACACTCAAACCATGCATTAAACTGTTTGATGTTTTCAGTATACAGATCACCTGCTTGTGCCTGTCAGCCAATGCCATCCTCAACCAACACCCACAAAATTCAAAGTCCACCATCACACTCAACAATCAACCACAATCATTCCTATTCCTAGATTGTTTTATCATATGATAGCCGCCATATACTTAATAATTAAACCAACAAAAGGAAGCAAAGGAACACACACATCCAACACTAAGTCTTAACTTCTCTATTTATTTGTGCTCTGTTGTTACAACTGGCCACCATATCCCTCCCGCACAGTAGCACCACACGAACACCCACTGCGACCCTCCTCAGCCCATCTCCAACCTCACTGTGATCCACCACCTTTCCACCTCTCATTTTCCTCGCTTCAGTTCTACATCACAAACACATCCTAGCTTTATTTCAAGGTTAACAATGGTATAGGATTCTTTCAAGAGGTGTTCAAGGCTAAGGAATGGAAGCACGAAGTTTTAAATCTTTTATCCCCTTTCTCTAAACAAATCCTAGAACTAAGTAAGCTAAACCTTCAAAAACCTTGTTTATATAAAATGCGTTTATGCTAAGCTTTCACCTAATTGGTTAACTGCATGTTGAAGATAGCCTTCAAATACACACGTCATGCACAAAAGTGTCAAAAGGTTTAGAGAAAATTTCTAAAGGTTGGTTTAAAAGTGGGTCTAAATATGTTTACACCTCAAAAGAATACTAAGTTTGATAATGGTGTCTTGAGAGGGTATATATATAATGTGTAAGCAAGGCTAATGAATGTGGTTAAAGGGTGTTCAAACATAAATAATGTTAAAAAGTTAATTTTCCGCTATCATGTATGTTAAAAAGATTGTCTTGAATAAATATGGAGCACAAGGGTTTTGAAGATATACATTATTTGGTGAAAGTTAGAAATGTGAACTTATATTAAGTGGGTAAATAATTATAAACGAGTAAAACTCGATATATATGCTTAATAACTTGGTTATTTGAAAAGTTCGTCTATGATTGATATTAAGCGATAAATAACTATATTAGAAAGATACATATATTTTGGATATAAAGATGGGATTTTAAAAGCTCACAAATTGAAAAATATGATTAACAGTGTGTACAAGGTCCCTAACGAAAAAAATAAACGTATTCTAAAGTTAAAACGTATTTCATCATTTTAATCAAATCATTTTCATAAATGAAAATGAATTTATATGAATTATTATGTCAAATATATTTTAATAAAGCTTAAATACAAATTTTAGTTAAAACTACAAAGTTAGACAAAAACTTGACAAAAACATATATATATATAATATATAATATATATATAGGGAAGGGTTATCATAAAAATCAGTAGTTTTCTAGGAAGACTAAGAATAAATCATAACCATTGGATCATGTTAATCAATGGTTAAGATTTAAAATTATCAATAACCGACATAGTTTCCTAGAATTACTCTTTAATCATTATAACCGACATAGTTTTCTAGAATTGTTCTTTCACCGTCATTTGTAATGCCAAATATAAAAAATTTATTGTTTCTTACCATTCCTAGGAAACTCTTTATTATTATTTAAACCCTTTTCTATATATGTATATATATATATATATATATATATTACATAGAAACGTTTTCAACTTTCATACTCTCTCTTTCATGAGAAGCCATAAAATTTATTGGTTATACTCCGGCGACTCTTAGCTCTCTACTTATTGTAACAGTTCTCCCATCAATTCTCCATTGATTCTCAATCATTAGTATCGATAACGTTTTAATTGAACCCTACTTTAAGCCCTTCCCAAGTCAATTGCCAATCAGGAGCATCCTAGATACGCCGTCTTCGTCCTCTTCCCGTTGCCTTTGGTGGCTGATACGATGGTTCACTCAGGGCTTATTTATCCTCTTCTACTGGTATGATAATTTCTTCTTATTTTTCCATATTTCAAATCCATACAAGACTAGGACTACTTTTCTGAATTTCTTGTGATTTGTGATTATTGTTTTTAGTGTTTATGTGAAACATTTAACTGGACAAAGCAGACTTGTAGGTGTTTGTATTTTTATTTATATAATATGTAAAATAAACCCTAGACCAGAAGAATGGTGTTTGTATTTTTGACTCGTAGGTGTTTGAATTCGTTGTACAAATCCTCGTAATTAGTTTCAAATATTTGTATTCTTATTCTTATTTTTTATTGAGGTATTGTTTTTGTATAAGTTGAGAATTAAGTTTTGTTTTTTCTTATTGAGGTATTTTTTATTTTAGATATACCAGGTTCAAGTGGATTGTTTTAAACGTTGGGTGAAAAATTTATACATAACAAAGCCATCAATTAATGAAGCTATAGCATTGTATACATGCGAGTTAACACAATATAGAATAATTGTCTTTTGATTATCATTTTTCATGACAGTTGTTTGAATTTTCTATAATATATTTCAAGGAAACTTTGCAGTTAGTTATGAAAAAACATGACTGTCATATACTAATATTTACAAGAATACATAAACAAACTTTTTCATGATAAACATATATTGTATGTTCTAACTTGGATCATTTTTGTTAGTGATAGCAGGTTAAGGGGGTTATTTGAATTGATTCAAGACCTATTGTCACATATTTATACTCTAATTGATTTTTTGTTTACTTTTTTGTGCAGCAATTTAGAGTTGCATAAATCTATTGGTGAAGACCGTAGCACTTTCTTTAGGTATAACTTTACTTCCTGTCTTCACCCCTTTCGACATAATATTCTGGTGTTATGCTATTTGTGACAAATTTTTCATGTACTGTAAGTTTGAAATAATGAATTGGTTGCATTATTTGTGTAACTGTTGACCAGTTTTGATACAATACTTATTTTAAGTTTGGTGGGGTTGTTGTATGAACATGATTTGTAGTTAGGCACAAATACTATATAAGTTATGGATTTGAACTTGAGTTTTGTTATAGTTAGTTCAATATGTTTTGAAATAATGAGTTTTGTCAACTATATGATTAGCTTATGAACACTCATTCTCTTAATATTATGACATATTGTCATCCAAAACCCTAAATAGTCAGATCAACAAATGGCGATTACACGCCTTTTAGTAAAATCAACAAATGGCGATTACACGTCTTTTTTATTATTGTTGTGAGTTGGTATATCAATTGTGTTAGCAGTTTGTTTTAAAAATTAGACTAACAAAAAGAAACATTGCATTATTTTTTTTCTTACATGGTTGTCTTTTCTGGGTTGACCGTGGTCCTGGTGGTGCAATGTTACCAGGTTAGTTTTACGCCAAACCTTAGTTACCATGTGCTTCAATCAAAAAGACGGCTTCTGCAATAAGGACAATTTGGGCGCTGAATTTTATTACTCTCAAGTTAAAAAGTAAATTTTAAATAATGGTACTTGTGTTTTATTGATAATGTAAGATGTTAAAAAATGAGAGCAACATGAATAATTTGGCTCATATGGTCAAGTTTGACTTTCTGTTGATCAAACATGACGATTGGGTTGTTTAATACTCTCAAGTATTGTATATAGATATTAAAAACAGATCACTAAAAGAATAGACAAAGTTAGTCATGTTCTTGAATATTTCTACTTCTTTGTTTCTTTTTAAGTGTTATTTTGTTATACATTTGGACTATTAGTTATATTTTTGTTTATATTTATTTTTCTTACTACACTATTCTGCCTCATGGCTCCCTAGGATGAGGTACACGGCGCTTGTCATTAAGTGTTATTGTTATAATTACTGAAGTTAATTACTAAATACTTCAGATTTCAAACTATACCCATTTCCTTAAATACATTTTATAGTATAACCCGTTTCTTCACCTTACACTTCCTTGTAGGATGTTTACTTTGATGATGAACCAAGAAAGGGATGCTATTTATCTTTGTTCATCAAATGGGTTGAGATTCAAAAAAACAAGAAAATTACTATTTTAACCTGTCGAATATTTGTTTAAGCAGGCTGCTCTCACTAAATCAAACCGGTTTGCATTTGAGAAGGTGGTTCAACCAGAACCATTAAATATCACCACTCTGAGCTGGCTGGAACATCCCAGGTTGCAACCGATAACCTCCTGAATGGAAATCTTCAAACTAAACCAGTGGATGCTCTTAATCTAATCAAAAGATCCGAGCCAAAATGGTTGGTCAGGTAACGGGTGAAGAATGCTTGCTTTTCATACGGGTATGTCAGTTTGTGAGTTTAGGTCAAACATGGTGTGCCATTTGAAAAAATAAAAAAGACAACACTCAGGTGACAACTTTGGTGACAACTTTTGTATGATGGGAAGCATAAAAATATTTCTTTTCCTACTTATTTTACATCAATATTACTTTATATCTGGTTGTAGGAATGACGTGTTTCGGGTCTGCGTTTTATCATAGCATGTGTCGGTATGAACTGAACCGCTACCAACCGAATTCACGTTTTTATCCCGCCGCAACGCGCAGGCTCTTTTACTAATATATATATATATATATATATACATACGAGGCGGATACACTAAAGTATATTCTTAATATTTATATAGATATTTAAATATATATGTTTAAATGTTTAAAAATAGACACAAAAACTTATTATCAACGGGTAGTCTAATACTAACGCGTGAAACATTATTTACAAAATAAACTGAACGATCGGTTGGGTGAAAGCAACCGACACCTTAAACGAATCGATCGGTTGGTGAAAGCAACCAACGCCTTAAACGAAACGATCGGTTGGTGAAAACAACCGGCACGAACAACGAAACTACTAGTTGGGTGAAAGCGACTAGCATAAACCGACTTACGAGTCGATAATGGTAACTAACTGACCTTACACGTTTAGGACGTGTGATGGAAACAGACCTTGGGTTTAAACTGAATCTGTAAAGAGACTGAACGCTAAACTAACAAGGTGAGTTTCACTACCCCCTTTTTACGGTTTTACTGTTTTATTTATTCGGGGGTGGAAAACATACACAACTGCTTTTATATACGATAATTAGAAACAAAACACACAATCCTTATGCGAACATGAGTTGAACTATGTAGTGCTATAAGTCCCTTGCTTGCATACTATAACCATTAACTAACGGAGTTAGCCACAGGAATATACGAATAGTACTATTGACGTTGACATTTCCCCTATTGTTAGGTTAGGGGCGCTAACCTCCGATATTGCATCGAAACAGGGTGCGTATATTCCATCTGTGAGATTTGAACGGGGAAAACGGTTATAAGTCGTGGTTTGGTTATAGTCTCAGGGTTCGTCATATTAATTCATAGAATTAGCTAGTCTACGGAGGATCATCGTATTTGTTTCAACGGATTATCGTATACTTGTTTATGAACTGATTCAACGATTTATGAATAACGTATTTTCATACAAGTGTCAAAACCTGTGAACTCACCGACCATTGTGTTGACTTTTTTTTAAAACGTGTGTTTTTCAGGGAATTAACAACGCACGTAAGGAATCATGAAGACGAGACCTCATTGTATAACAAGGATACCATTTTGATGTTTAAATTATTTTGTTTTAAAAAAAGATATGGTTTGTAAACACTTTTAAACTATTGGTATCCTAATACATTTATGTTGGCGATAATCATATGCTTACGGTATACATGACGTCACGCGCCCGTGCTTCCGCTTCGGCGGGGTGTGACAGGTATGAAGGTTGGACATATTGCTCTTCCCTCGTCCTCGATGATCATGTTATGCAATATGATACACGCATACATAGCAAATTTCATTCTTTCTAAAGACCATAGACGACAAGGATTTTTAACAAAATGCCATCGTTGTTGAAGAACACCAAAACACCTCTCAATATCATTTCTCGCAGACTCTTACACTTTCTTAAAATACTGTCTTTTTTCATCCATCGGGTCTCTGAATGTTTTAACGACTATCGTATACTTTGGATATATTCCATCACCCAGATAGTACCCATGATGGTAGAAGTTATCGTTAGCCCAAAATGAAGTGACGGGAACGGTCCCAGATATGTAACTCTCCACCACAGGAGACTGCTCTTTGTAACTCTCCACCATAGGAGACTGCTCTAAGACGGTTATGTCATTGTTGGAACCGGGAACACCAAAGAATGCCGACCAAATCCAAAGGTCATACGAAGCAATCGCTTGAAGGCTGACCGTTGGTCCCTTTTGGTCACCTCGTGTGAATTGACCTCGCCATGCAGTTGGATAATTAGCCCATTCCCAATGCATGCAATCTACACTCCCTATCATGCCGGGGAAACCATGCACCCTTACAGTAGGGCTCTCTGTCACACCCCCTTCTAAGGCCTAGGAGCATGACCCATAAGTTGGTATCGTGATTGTAAATAAATCAGAGTTACGTTTAATTGCGGAAGACTTATAAACTTTAGGATCGAAAATGTAATATTTATATTTACAATCAAAAGACGGGATTATAAAGACACCCGTTTAAGTTGTACAAAAAATTACTTGTTTATGTTTTACAAACCACCATATATTTAAGTTTACAAATAAAATCCGAGCCATCGGATATCATAGAACTTCATCTTTCCAAGCTCTAACTTTGTTCACCTGCAAAATGTAATAAAATACGTCAGCAACGAATGCTGGTGAACACGCTGACGCAAATAACTTCTTTTACTTTATCACCCCTCGAGACTACGCTTGCCTCGGCCCAACGTGGCTTAGGAATAACAAAGTCAAATACCACATTATAAACTAGAGCCTCTACACTAGGTCACCTCACAAACACCGCAGCGTTCGACTTCATTAAGTACCCATAAATATACACAACGGTCGTACTCCCTGCAGGAGAGCGTCCTACGACCAATGGTGGTGTGATCATGCCCATACTTCACATAGTACCACCTATGTAAGGATCCAGACATATGTATACCACAGCCTGAGGGCTAGGTTCATACCCATAGTTATAACGGTTTTAGGAACACATAGTCCCTTGTAAACAATTTCATATAACAAGTTGACTCTTTTGAAAACAAGTTTAAAAGTTTGGGGGTGTATGCACCTTATCTCTTTAGGATCGGCTTCACTCACCATCCAAGGGTCTTTCCCTTTCTTTATCTCGAACCTATAGTTACGAGTATAAATATTTGTTAGTTGGATACACGATCCGGCTTAAGACCTTTAGTCTTATATCTCAATCCTCGATTGAACCTTTAGTTCAATTCTAATTTACTTGAAAACCTCTTGTTTAAAAGTAAATTATAAACCTTTAGTTTATATTCAAAACTCGACGTTTCTTCTTCTCCAAGAAACGAAATCTTTTCTTTTATTATTTAAGAATACTCTTTATTAATTAAATAATAATTTCATAACAAAGAATATAATCATATATACTTACACACATATATATGAATTCACAATATTCAATAATCATATTTTTATTCATTTTTTGTTATGTTTTCCTTTCCTTTTCTTTTATCGAGGTATCGAGTATAACCTCGACTTAAGGCCAAAGCCTTGAATATAATATTCAATTATATTGAATTCGATATTACGCCTAACCTTAGTGGCGTACCAAAATCCTAGGGACTTGAGCTGCACTCCGACGCCGCTTTACTTCTCGATCGTCAAATGAGTACACCAAACTTCAATACTCGTTGACACGCTTATCGAGATTCATTGCCATTTCAACAACACCTTCTTGGTATGTGGGTGGAGGGTGGTATGAACTCTAAGGAAACGTTGGTTACACAAACGAAAGACTCAAGGCACGCTTATCGAGAAAACGAGGCACGCATATCGATGTATTCTAGAGAGAGAGAGAGAGTAGAGAGATGTGAGAGCAGGTTTTGGTAGAGAGAAATGAACATCCCACGGCTGCTATTTATAGGCGTTTTCTAGGCTCCCATCGCGGTACGCGATGAGTCCCTCAGCAGACCTATCGCGTACCGCAATATAGGTCTGCTGACGCACAGCATAGACCTGCCACGTGTCGACGCCGCTCCACGTGGCGACAGTGTTGCCACGTGGCCGCACATGGTGCCACCGTGTGCCACGTGGCACAAGTGTCACAATGTGTCAGGTACCCCATCGCGGTACACGATGGGGTTCTCCTCTAACTCAACGCGTAGCGCGATGGGTCAGGAAATCAGAATTTTCAATTTAGACCCTCGAGTTTGGATTTTGGCAATTTTAGTCTCTAGACTTTGGAAAGTTGATATTTTGAACCCGAAAATTTCACGGTGTTACATCCTCCCTACCTTGAAACAAATCTCGTCCTCGAGATTGCTTTACAAGAATAGTTGGGGGTATTTCTTTCTCATTTCCGATTCGAGTTCCCAAGTATATTCGGGCCCTCTACGCGAGTCCCATTTAACTTTCACAATTTTCGAAGTTCTTCTTTTCAATTTCTTTGTTTTCGAATCTTCAATTTTAATGGGACGTTCTACGAATTTTAAATTTTCGTTTATTTCTACGTCTTTTAATGGCATAGCCAAAGATTCATCGGTCAAACATTTACGCAGATTCGAAACATGGAATACATAATGTATTCCTTGCATTTCCTCGGGCAATCGTAAACGGTATGCAACATTGCCGATTCGTTCGAGTACCTCAAAAGGTCCAACGAATCGAGGACTTAACTGTCCTTTCTTACCGAAGCGAACAACGCCTTTCCAAGGCGAGACTTTTAACAAAACCTTATCACCGATATTAAATTCTAACGGCTTATGCCGGACATCTGCATAACTCTTTTGACGATCACGTGCCGTCTTAAGACGTTCTCGGATTTGGAGTATATTGTCGGTGGTTTCTTGGACTATCTCGGGTCCAGACAATTGATTATCTCCAGTTTCAGACCAACACACAGGCGTTCTACACTTACGACCATATAACGCCTCAAATGGTGCGGTTTGAATATTTGTGTGATAACTATTATTGTACGATAATTCCATTAGGGGTAAGTGGTCATCCCAACTTCCACCTAAATCGATCACACAAGCTCGGGCATATCTTCCAACGTTTGAATCGTCCTTTCACTTTGTCCATCAGTTTGTGGATGATAGGCAGTGCTAAGGTTTAACTTCGTATCAAGAGCTTGTTGGAAGCTTTTCCAGAAATGAGATGTAAAACGATTGTCTCGATCAGATATTATAGACAACGGTACTCCATGCAAAGCGACAATGGTGTTTACATAGATACGCGCTAGTCTATCCATAGAGTACGACTCATTGATTGGTATAAAGTGTGCGGATTTCGTCAATCGATCCACAATCACCCAAATAGCATTGTGTTGTCGAGTCGTCTTCGAGAGTTTGGTTATGAAATCCATGATTATTAACTCCCACTTCCATACGGGAAGTTCGGGTTGCTGAAGTAATCTCGAAGGCTTTTGGAGTTCAGTTTTGACTTTCAAACACGTCAAACATTTCGCAACGTGCGAAGCGATATCTCTTTTCATTCCATTCCACCAATAATTCTCCTTGAGATTATGGTACATTTTATCACTTCCGGGATGCATCATGTATTTCGACTTATAAGCTTCGTTCAAAATTTTATCATGCAATCCTCCAACAATTGGTACCAAATTCGGTTTCCCATTCTAAGGATACCATCGTCACCTTTGACTAGCGAGTCAATGGTGCCGTTACGTTTTTCGTCGGAGATTTGGTTTTCATTAATTGTTTGAGTTTGAGCGGATTTGATTTGTTCAAAAAGATCAATTTGAAGCTCTAGACGTAACGCTCGAACCCTTTTGGGCTTCTCGTGCTCCTTACGACTTAAGGTATCAGCCACAACGTTAGCTTTACCTTCGTGATAAACGATTTCACAGTCGTAGTCGTTGAGCGTTTCCATCCATCGCCGTTGGCGCATGTTCAACTCTTTTTGATCAAAGATATATTTCAAGCTCTTATGATCAGTGTACATGGTGAATCTTACTCCATAGAGATAGTGCCTCCATATCTTAAGCACAAAGATTATGGCACCTAACTCTAGATCGTGAGTCGTGTAGTTCTTTTCGTGTACTTTGAGTTGACGAGAGGCGTAAGCGATTACTTTCTTACGTTGCATTAGTACACATCCCAAACCCGAGTGGGATGTGTCACTAAATTCCACAAAATCCTCAGTACCTTCTGGCAAAGTCAAGATAGGTGCTTGGGTAAGCTTTTGTTTAAGTATATCAAACGCCTCTTGTTGCTTCGTTCCCCATTCATACTTGATGTTCTTTCGAGTTAAGGAAGTTATAGGAATGGCGATTCGAGAAAAGTTCTCGATGAATCTACGGTAGTAGCCAGCCAAACCTAAGAAACTTCGGATTTCGGTTGGCGACTTCGGGACCTCCCACTTAGAGATAGCTTCAATCTTAGCAGGGTCCACTTGAATACCGTTAACATTAATAACGTGACCAAGAAATTGCACCTCTTGCAACCAGAACTTAGCGTACAACTTCTCGGTTCTAAGAATTTCAAGTAACGTTCGAAGATGAATTTCATGATCAGCCTTAGACTTAGAGTAAATAAGTATATCGTCGATGAATACGATAACAAATTTATCCAAGTACGGCTTGCAAATACGGTTCATCATATCCATCAATGCAGCTGGGGCATTAGTGAGTCTAAACGGCGTAACCGTGAACTCATAATGTCCATACCTTGTTCGAAATGCAGTTTTCAAAATATCTTCAGTTTGAACTTTGAGTTTGTGATAGCCGGAACGAAGATCGATTTTAGAAAAATAGCTAGCACCTTGAAGTTGGTCGAAAAGATCATCAATACGAGGGAGTGGATATCGGTTTTTGATTGTGACTTTGTTCAACGCACGATAATCAATACACATTCGCATGGAACCATCTTTCTTCTTGACGAATAGAATTAGCGCTCCCCAAGGCGACGAACTTGGTCGAATGAAACCTTTTTCCAAAAGCTCGTCGAGCTGTTTCTTCAACTCCTTCATTTCGGTCGGTGCTAAACGATACGGAGCTTTGGCGATCGGAGTAGTACCGGGAATAAGATCAATCATAAACTCTACTTCACGATCGGGAGGGATTCCAGGAAGTTCATCAGGAAAGACGTCAGAAAAGTCAGAAACGATAGGAACGTCTTTGATTTCTTTTGTCTTTGACTCTTCAGTAACGTAGGCCATGAATGCGAGGCATCCTTGATTCAAACATTTGTTAGCCCTAATCATAGAAATTATGCTAACTTGGCCAGCGTCTTTGTCCCCTTCAATTTGTATCGTTCGTTTATCGGGGGCTTGAAGTTCAATAGTTTTGTTATTGCAAATGATACGGGCATGGTTATCGGATAACCAATCCATACCAAGTAAAATATCAAAACCAGCTAGACTCATGGGTAACAAACAAATAAGCAAAATATAACCAGCTAGAAGTATTTTTCCGTTTTCGAGGGCTTCGGAGATCTTAACGATTTCGCCACTACCAGTTTCGACGCTTAAAGTTTTATCTAATTTTGTTAATGGTTCGTTTAATAGACTACAGAAACTATAATCTATAAAACTCAAATTGGCACCCGAATCAAACAAAACTCTAGCATAGGTGTCGTTTACTAGAAATGTACCGGTGATGGTTTCCGGCATATCAGCGGTCCTTTTTGTGTCGAGTACAAAGACTTGAGCGTTTCCTTTTCGGTTTTGGCCACTTCCACCCGCACCACTAGCAGCAGGCTTGTTCTTTGGGCACTCAAAGCTCAAATGGCCCATTTCCTTGCAGTTGAAGCAAGTCATCTTCTTCTTCCAGCAATTAGCAGCATCATCTCCCATATGATTACAGGACTCACAGACTTTAGGAGATGGGGCGAAGTTGCATCGGCCCTTGTGGTATCTCCTACAAGTCTTGCATGGCGTAGAGTTGTTTCGGTTTACGCCTTTGCCTTTAAAGTTGGAACCTCCTCTAGTCTTTCCTTGAGCAGCAGTTGTTGTCACCTTCTTGTCCTCTTCTTTGTTGCGGACCATGCTGCCCATCAGATAACCAGCCAACTCCATCGCAGAGTCAGTGGTTTGAGGAAAGTGTGACCTTACCATATCACGGATTTCCCGCCTCAGTCCCCATATGTATCGAGTGACTTTGCTGGACTCAGGGTTAACCAGCTGAGGAACAAGGCGACAGTACTCAAGGAATTTGGTATTGTACTCTCGAAGGTTTGTCCCTACGAACTTATGGTTAAGGAACTTGGTTTGGATTTGATCGGTCTCGTGCATGAGACAAAACTTTCCCATCACCATGGCCTTAAACTCATCCCATGTCAGGGCGTACATTACATCTCTTCCTCTACTCATTAACAGCGCATTCCACCACTCGTGCGCTTCTCCCTTGAACATGAGAGCGGAGTATTGAATTTTCTCCTCCTCGGAACACTTACTTGTGATAACAAGAGTTTCCATCTCCTCGAGCCACGTCACGGTTGTGATGGCTCCCTTATCACCATGGAACTCCTTCGGTCCATAGTACTTAAAATCTTTGAACGTACACCCACTAACTTTCATCCTTTTAAACTTTTGCCTAATACCTTCGTCGGCATTAGACCCATGATCGCTTTCTTCATCATGGAATGGTTTAGGACGAGATTTATCAGATTTCGATGGATGAACGGAAGGGTTAACAGTTCGGGAATGTCTAGATTGTCTAGATTGTGATCTCCACTCGGATTCCTCTCTCACGGCTTGTTAAATCATCTTTTGGATTTTGTACATGTATTTCTCAGGAATTTCTTCCTCTCGCTCGTTCTCAGGGCCTTTCCCCTTATCTCTCAACTCTCTTTCTTTTCGAGCGTTATCATTGTTGTTACTTTGTTCAGACATATTTTTCTTTTTATTTTCAATTTAAGTCTGAAATCAACAATGTTTCTTTATCAAACACACATTTTATTTATTATACATAAATATATATCATAAAGATATATATTTTTCAATACACATACTTATATATATTGTTCTTCACAATATATATAACTGGTCCTATCATTACATTAGAACGCTCCATACGTTCTTTTATTTGTACTTATATTACACATAACAGATAGGACTATTTTACACACAGTCTTCATATGGCCACCATCTCAGTTCTTCAAGAACTTCTTCACAACCTTCGATATCTTGTTGCATTTACGAATGATTGTTTCTCCGACTTTCTTCTTTTTCTTCTCCTCTTCGTCTACCTTCATCCTCCAGTCCTCGGTCTCGTGCAATGCGCGATCCAAGTGTTCTTCATATGACTGTGGGATTATGTTGGGGTATCCATAATGCTGGTGAACACGTTGACGCAAAATAACTTCTTTTACTTTATTACCCCTCGATACTACGCTTGCCTCGGCCCAACGTGGCTTAGGAATAACAAAGTCAAATACCACATTATAAAGTAGAGCCTCTACACTAGGTCACCTCACAAACACCGCAGCGTTCGACTTCATTAAGTACCCATAAATATACACAACGGTCGTACTCCCTGCAGGAGAGCGTCCTACGACCAAGGGTGGTGCGATCATGCCCATACTTCGCATAGTACCACCTATGTAAGGATCCAAACATATGTATACCACAGCCTGAGGGCTAGGTTCATATCCATAGTTATAACGGTTTTAGGAACACATAGTCCCTTGTAAACAATTTCATATAACAAGTTGACTCTTTTGAAAACAAGTTTAAAAGTTTGGGGGCGTATTCACCTTATCTCTTTAGGATCGGCTTCACTCACCGTCCAAAGGTCTTTCCCTTTCTTTATCTCGAACCTATAGTTACGAGAATAAATATTTGTTAGTCGGATACACGATCCGGCTTAAGACTTTTAGTCTTATATCTCAATCCTCGATTGGACCTTTAGTTCAATTCTTATTTACTTGAAAACCTTTTGTTTAAAAGTAAATTATAAACCTTTAGTTTATATTCAAAACTCGACGTTTCTTCTTCTCCAAGAAACGAAATCTTTTCTTTTATTATTTAAGAATACTCTTTATTAATTAAATAATAATTTCATAACAAAGAATATAATTATATATACTTACACACATATATATGAATTCACAATATTCAATAATTATATTTTTATTCATTTCTTTGTTATGTTTTCTTTTCTTTTCTTTTATCGAGGTATCGAGTATAACCTCGACTTAAGGCCAAAGCCTTGAATATAATATTCAATTATATTGAATTCGATATTACGCCTAACCTTAGTGGCGTACCGAAATCCTAGGGACTTGAGCAGCACTCCGACACCGCTTTACTTCTTGATCGTCAAATGAGTACACCAAACTTCAATACTCGTTGACACGCTTATCGAGATTCATTGTCATTTCAACAACACCTTCTTGGTATGTGGGTGGAGGGTGGTATGAACTCTAAGGAAACGTTGGTTACACAAACGAAAGATTCAAGGCATGCTTATCGAGAAAACGAGGCACGCATATCGATGTATTCTAGAGAGAGTAGAGAAATGTGAGAGCAGGTTTTGGTAGTGAGAAATGAACATCCCATGGCTGCTATTTATAGGCGTTTTCTGGGCTCCTATCGCGGTACGTGATGGGTTCCTCAGCAGACCTATCGCGTACCGCGATATAGGTCTGCTGACGCACAACGTAGTCCTGCCACGTGTCGACACGTGGCAGGCGTCGCTCCACGTGGCGGCAGTGGTGACACGTGGCAGCACATGGTGCCACCGTGTGCCACGTGGCATACGTGTCACAATGTGTCAGGTAACCCATCGCGGTACGCGATGGGTTTCTCCTCTGACTCATCGCGTAGCGCGATGGGTCAGGAAATCAGAATTTTCAATTTAGACCATCGAGTTTGGATTTTGGCAATTTTAGTCCCTAGACTTTGGAAAGTTGATACTTTGAACCCGAAATTTTTACGGTGTTACACTCTCTCAGATAATGTGGTCCATATAGTTTCAATATTCCTATATTTTATACAACTTTTATAAAATAAATGATTAAAGTAAACAATTGATAAAATTATTTAAAAAAAAAACAAAACGTACCATAACAAAAATACTCCAAGTTGTCCCGAGTTGTTTTGACGACCATCTTTAAATACTCGTCGTTGATGTCGGCTGTGTTTCCGTAGGCGAGCACGCGTACGGTTGACGTAACCTTTTGAATAGCTGTGAATCCTAGCGTCCCTCGACCGTCCGGCTTTTGCTTAAAGTAATCAAGCTCACGCTCCAAATCACTGGTGATGCGCATAAATAAATTTTTAGACATCCGAAAACGACGCCTACAGGTCTTCGGGTTCTTGTATCTCGGCGAGTCACAGAAGTAATTCGCCATCAACTGGTTGTTGGCTTCGGTACGATCTGGTTTGATATATGCTCTTTTTGAAACGGGGGGTGGTGGAGAGCTTATCGCGCTCGTAACGGAACTCATATAAGTTGTCACCAGTATAATCGCACTCGTAACCGCCTGTTACTCCGCCACGTCGTCGGCTTGTTGGTCGGGCCCAAAAAACCGTTTATATATAGATGGAGGAACCATTTATATAATGAATTTTGTGTGAGAAATTATAGAGTTGAAAGAGATTTTTTATAAATTTGATGAGTTTTGATTGAAGATGAGTTGGTTTAATATATAGGAAGTAATTTTTTTTATTCCCCAACAGTAAACTAACGGCTCTTTTTTGATATTTGAGCCAATTTCTCGTGTTTTACATACAACGTAAAAAAAAAGTCAAAACGCCCCCCCGGGGGGGTGCCCCCGGCGTTACAGGCTATAACGCCTACACAACTCGCCAACTACGGACGATCTTAGTCCAGAAAAGTCACTTATTAATATTGCCTTTATTATTAATAAAAATAAAAGTAACTTTCTTCGATTATTCTTGCCTAATTAATATGTCTTTTATTTGGTTATCACTCATAGCTGACATACATCTAATCCACACGTTTTTTATTTAGTTATTAGCAAGTCTTGAAGGTTAATTAAGTCATCAACAATCACCTGTAAGAATAAATATAAGGCCAAGGTCGAAATAAACCGTTAGTACTTAAATTTTTTTTAAAAATTGAAATCGGTATCCCGAAGGCTAAGGATCCAGAAGAATCTTAGATCCCGAGTCATAAATTGTCCCACAATAGTTATCCAAGCAAATTATCACATAGGCTTTGATTTTTATCAGTTCTTCATAAAATGAAGATGGATACACTCGATAGTCAATACACATGTTAAATTGCATACACAATCATCTACCTCTTGAGTATAAACAAAATTATCAAACCATATAATTATAACAAATCCCACAAAATTAACTCGGAGTATAAACAAAAATATAACCTTTATCATAATTTGATATATAAACGAATATTCATCAAATATTCAAGACACTAAAACCCGAAGAACCAAGGATTGATATTTAGTAGAATAAACTTTGCGATTCAAAAGGGGATAGCGGCGCAACTTGTTGCTCGCGTACCCATTATCCAGATGTAGCTCGGTTTGTGTTTATATGTGTAAGAAAATTTGGCTTTGGTTTTTAAAAAATAATAAATACTAATAAACAAGTATGCATACCATATAAAAGACATTAATATCCAAAAATCAATTAAAAATAATGATTAATTATTACCAATAAAATAACATAAAAACTATTGCTATTCCAAAAAATAATGATTTAATTATTACCAATTTATTTTGAAATATTCATCAAATATTCAATATACTAAAAAAAACATTAATCTTCAGAAAATTAATTTATATAATGATTAACTATTACCAATAAAATAACGTTAAATTTACTACTATTCCAGAAAATAATGATTTAAGTATTACCAATTTATTTAATATATGAACGGATATTCATCAAATATTCAATACACAAAAAGACATTAATATTCCAAAAATCAATTAAAATAATAATTAATTATTACCAATAAAATACCATAAAAATTATTACTATTTCAAAAAATAATGATTTAGTTATAACCAATTTATTAAATATATGAACAGATATTCATCAAATATTTATACACTAAGGCTATGCGTAGTAGAGGGGCTACAAAATAGAACGTTTTTCATCATATGGCGTCCAGCCAGCAAATAGTGAGTTTTTATTTTTGGAGTGTAAGACTGCCCTCTATGGCGGGGGGCTTCGAAGCCCCTCCACCGTGCCACGTCAGCGCCACGTAAGCACTGAGGGCTTCGAAGCCCCACCCCAAAGGTGCCCCGCTATGGTTTAATGCCCTAAGGACGTCCCTATTATATATATATATGCATATGTATGTATGTGTGTGAGAGAGATGGAGAGAGCTGCTGAAAGGGGGCCCACCAAAACTCAATCAACCGCGCCGGCCATTGCAACGACCGGATCTTCGTCACCCCTCCCCAGTCCGCGCCCCACGGTGGTGTTCGGCGCCCACCACGCCCTAAAAATCTCCTCAACGTCGCCCCATAGCAACCAGTCTAATGGTGGAGGGGGCTACAAATTTGCCACGTCACCATATGTGTATATATATATCACACACACAATATATATACATATACATATATATACACACAACATGTAATATAATAATAATAATAATAATATTTTCTTCTTCCCGACAACAAACTTTCCTTGCTACCTTCTCATTTTGCCTGGATATCGCCCAGGGGGCGGTGTTCCTCCTCTTTCTCGCCCTAAATCGCCCCATTACACTTGGCTTAAAAGACACTAATCTTCCAAAAAACAATTAAAAAATAATGATGAATTATTACCAATATAATACCATTAAAATTATTACTATTTCGAAAAATAATGATTTAATTATATAATTATAACCAATTTATTTAATATATGAACGGATATTCATCAAATATTCAAGACACTAAAAATTAAGCTCCAAAAATCAATTAAAAATAATGATTAATTATTACCAATAAAATAACATTAAAACTATTACTATTCTAAAAAATAATGATTTAATTATTATCTATATTTTGAAATATTAATCAAATATTCAATATACTAAAGAACATTAATATTCAAAAAATTAATTATTACCAATAAAATAACGTTACATTTATTATTATTCCAAAAAATAATGATTTAAGTATTACCAATTTATTTAATATATGAACGGATATTCATCAAATATTCAAGACACTAAAAGACATTAATCTCCAAAAATCAGTTAAAAATAATGTAATTATTACCAATAAAATACCATTAAAATTATTACCCTTCCAAAAAATAATGATTTAGTTATAACCAATTTATTAAATATATGAACAGATATTAATCAAATATTCAATACACAAAAAGACATTAATCTTCCAAAAATCAATTTAATAATAATAATAATTAATTATTACCAATAAAATACCATTAAAATTATTTCTATTCCAAAATATAATTAACGGAGATTCATCAAATATTTATACACTAAAAGACACTAATCTTCCAAAAATCAATTAAAAATCATGATTAACTTCCAAAAATCAATTAAAAATAATGATTAATTATTACCAATAAAATACCATTAAAACAATTACTATTCCACAAAATAATGATTTAATTATTACCAATAAGATATGATCAAGATATGGTTCTCTAAAGCAATACAACGACTTCCTTTTTAAATAAAAAAAGAGGGTCCGTAAAACACACGTCATGGAAAAGTGGATGTGGTTTGAATTTCAAAAATCTTAATAATTATTAAAAATAATATTTCCCAATTTATTTATTAATCAATTCATTTTCATCTCATTTTCGCCTGCAAACCCTAGAAATTCTTCTCCTTATATTATTAATCCCCTCGTAATTTCTTCACAAAAATTATCATTTTTTTGGGTAAGATTTTTTTTCTTTTTTTAATTTTTTTCGTATGATTTATTTTTATATCTTCAGTAACTGTAAAAATTTTTGTGGAATACTACTACCAGTAATAATAATAAGAAGAATAATAATATTAATATCATTTTCCGGATTTATCGTCTCTCCGTCTACTGTAATAACTTATTTTCATTTCCCCCTTTTATTTCAATTTGTTCAAATTAGGGCTTTTTTTAGGGTTTGATAAATTATGGTAAATTAGCTGTTTAATTAATTTAATTAGCTAATGCAGTATGACATATGAATCAATTGTGTTCTAATAAGTGATTTTGATTTGATTATCGCAGGCAATTCGTACAGATGAACGGATCAGAATCAGGACGGCTGTTTCAGCCATCAATGCCGCCGGTAACCTCGCCGGCGCCGGCGCCGGCGACGTCTCAGCCGCCGGTGAATCGGTATCCCCCTGGTTACAGTGTTGGTAGTACTGATATAATGTCTGCCGGCGGCGGCGGTGGTGGCGTCGGAGGTGGTGGTTTAGGGTTTCATCAGAATATTAATATTAATGAGCGTCACGGTGGCGGTGGCGGTGAAGTGACGGTGAAAAAGCGGGGGAGGCCGAGGAAGTACGGTCAGGACGGCGTTATTTCACCGTCTGCCGCGAGGACGGCGAAGCTGACATCTGTCAGTAATACCGCCAGCGGGTCGTTGAACGGGGCGTTTGAACAGCAGCAGCAGCAGCCGAATGTGGTTCCGCCTATTTCGGCTGCGCCGGTTAGTTCGGTTCCGATGGACGAGGGATTTGGATCGGGGAAGAAGTTTAGAGGGAGGCCTCCGGGTTCGTCGAATAAGAAACAAAAACGAGAATCTTTCGGTATGTTTATATAAAGATTTGAGTAGTTCAGATCCAAATTTATTGGTGTTGTATATATTAATATCTGTTTTAGACATGTGATGGTGGAACATGGAATGGTATTTTGTTGACTTTCATAGGATTCTGTCGGGTAGGCTCTGGTTGCTGTTTTGTGTTTTTATTTGATTTGACTGGTTGCATTGTCTATCAGTGACTCTAATATCTGTTTGGTTGACTTCAATACTGGATTGTAAATTATATATGCATACTGAAACTTAGGATGAAAAGAAATGAACATGAATATGTTTTTACTGAAACTAAGGATCTGGTCTCTACTGCAATAACTGAAACTAAGGATCTGGTATACCTATTTTGTGGGTGGATATTATTTAAAATATAAAATTTTCATACAAGATCTGGTTTATTTTGTGACTTTTATCTATTCTTGTATATAGAGTATTGATGCATGGTGCTGTATATTGAATTTATTTCATACAATTTGCTATTATTCCTCTTATTACAAATGAAAGCTTATCTTTTTATTTTATTTTTATTTTGTAGGATCAGCTGGATTTGGTTTTACTCCACATATTATTGTTGTGCAGCCTGGAGAGGTTATTATTTTTATTATCTTCTTTTCTAAGTATATTAAACTATACGGGGTATTATCATCTTAGTCATATTCGTTTGTTAAGGGTAGGGGTGTAAACAACCCAAGCCTAGGCTCGATCTCGGCTCATTGACTATTTATTATTATTTTTTATGTATTCTAACTATAACAGTTATATATAGCACAGTAGAAACAGGATCAAATACATTTTATTCTTAACATGAAAACGGTGAGAACCAATTTGTTGTTATTATTAGGTTAATTTTTATAGGTGTTTGCTGCTATTTTTTGTTCGTATTTGCTAATTTTCGATTATGAGACGTTATAAGTATATGCTTATTTATATTTTGTTGTTATTATTAGATGTTTTCTTTTGCTGTTATAAGTATTTGCTGGTATATGCTGTTATTATTTTGTTCTTGATTTTGATTTTTTTGCTGTAGTTTTTAGGTTCTTTTCTTTGTTATCATAAGTCATTGTTTATGTAGATTGGTATTGTAGTTGGTATTGTTTCTTACGTTCGCATTTTTAAATAAATTGGCATTATTTCTTACATACTCATGTTAAGATCAAAATGTACATGAACCTTCCCCGTAGCACAGTATATATTATTTAGTTTTTTTTTCAATAATTACATGTATTATAATTATTCCTATATAAATATATACATGGTTGTAAAAATCTTTGCTAGGTGCCGATTAATCCCGATTAATCGCTAGTCCCCACCCCGCGGCCGACTAGCAATTATTTTTTTTGAACGTCAGGACTAGCAATTACTACAACACTAGATATATACAAATATTTTCAAAAAAATTATTAAAATAAGGGCTCGGTTAAGCTCTGGAGCCAGCTCGATCTGGATAACTGAAACTCGGGCGTAGGCTCGTTTATCTGACAAACTTATCTTTAGGCTCGAGTTTGTTTAAGCTTGGGTGGATCCAATCTTTTAGCGAGCTGATCTCGTTAGCTCACTATCGGTTTAGCTTGTTGACACCCCTAGTTAAGGCTGAGGGAGGGTGAGGGGTGAGGGTAGGCAACTGTTTTGGTACTGTCCAAACTGTGGTGCCTTTTTCTGTAATTATTCCTATACGATAAAAGTCAAAACACCCGTGTACGACTAATATTGACAGTTTAACCTTTTTTTTTGATAATCATGTACAAATTCTATTACTTTACAGGATGTGTTAAACAAGATCATGTCATTCTCACAAAACGGACCAAGAGCCGTATGCATCTTGTCTGGCATCGGTGTTATCACTAATGTAACACTTCGTCAAGCTGCAACATCTGGTGGAACCGCAACTTATGAGGTTTGTCTAATTTTTATGAACACATTACACATCCAAATATTTTAAAGGTTTCGTGTGAAAGGATGTGCATAATGTATTATTAATATCTTATATAGAATAATATTTGAAAATACCTCCACAATTCTGCAGGGGCGGTTTGACATTTTGTCACTTTCTGGTTCGTTTGTGTTATCCGAAGCGTACGGTCAGCGTACGAGGACAGGTGGGCTAAGCATCAAGTTGTCGGGAGCTGATGGTCGGGTTTTTGGTGGTGTTGTAGCTGGACTCTTAGTTGCAGCATCTCCTGTTCGGGTAGTGTTGACTAATTGAGTATTTTCTCCTCATTGATAAAACTTAAACGTTGGATGGTGGTTAGGGGTGTTCATATTCCGGTTCAGTTGGTTTTGGCCAACGTACCACTATTTAATATAATTATATATTTGTTAGTTTGAGGGTTTTTTATAGTAACGGTATTTTGGTCATTTCACACTCATTTTTTTCTTTTAACGAGTTCACACTCATTTAACAGAAAAAAGTAACCCTAGGGTGTTGTTACCTGCTTCAAAATCATTGGACTGAACATGTAACTTTTAGAAACAATGTATCAAGTCTGTAATGTGGGTATACCTCGGGAACTAGGCTTGTAAAAGAACCGAATGAACACTAGCGAAGCGTGTTCGTTCTTTAATTTAACTGATCAAATGATCCAACGCGAACAATTAAACGGACGGGGTTTTCTTCGTGTTCGTTCGTTAACAGTATAAGCGAACGAAGCATGTTTTTTTTGTTCATGTTTGTTCTTTTATTAAATAAACGAACTTCCTACCTAACAGTTCATGAACTGTTCCCTGAACGTTCGGTTCGTTTACAAGCCTAACAAGGACCCACTGTGTAATTAATTCTTAGAAACACTTCTCGTATTCTAATTATTTGTTTTGTGTTTCCTAAGTGAAAAAAATACTTCGCCTTTTACTAAAATCATATAGATTTATCGTTTTTTTTAATATTCGATTTGCGCAGTTTAAACTGTTTTTATAGCCCCTAATGGTGGTGTAAGCATGTTTGCATTTTTGAATCTTGAGGTGCAGGTTATACTAGGAAGTTTTCTTCCTGAAAATTGTAAAGACCCGATGCCAGCTAACCATGTAGAGCCATCAAGTGTTACACCAAAGGTCACACCGGCTAACCATGGCACTGGGCCGAGCAGCTCCCCATCTCACGGGACCATGAGTGAGTCATCAGACGGGCCCGGGAGTTCAATGAACCGTGGCAATGAAAGTAGCCCTCAGGGCATGGCAAGCATGCCATGGAAGTGATCTTTTTGCAGCTTCAAGTATGTATGGACTAGTGGTGGAGGGTATTATTGTAATTGTAGTTTAGTGTTTTATCTGCAACTTGTTAGTCAACTGAGTTAAGTACCCAATGTTGAGTATCCAATGTCTTAATTATTGATGATTAGTTCAACTTTCACTTTTAACTCTTTTGGTGCATGCACTTGATGCTAGTCGCACTATATATTGTTTTCCTATTATGTGATTTTAATTGGGTTAATCTTATTTCATTTTATTATTGGGGGTGTAAACGAGAAAAGTTTGTTTGCGTTCCAGCTTATGAATGATTTTGCAAGTTCTTAATTAACATACAAAAATAGACGGGGTTATCGATTTGGATGAAGTTTGCAAAGGTAGGAAAACCTGAAGGGCGGTCTAACTATAAAAAAAAAGGTAACCAAACCTTAAGAACGATTTACATATAACAACATATATTGAAGAAATGTGGATCGGCTCACTGGTAGACGATCAACTTTTCTCGGGTATGAGTATGCTATTTCACCGATGGTTCTCTGGAGTATGAATTCTTCCACCTACAAAACGAGCAGCACCGTGAACTTACCCCTCAGAAAGGGACAGAGGGGTCCTCTTTGGGGTAACCCTCCGGTGTGAGAATAAGAGATTGTAGGAGAAGATAATAATAATCTGAGAGTGAGTAAGGAATTGGAATGTATTTTCTTGCTTACCTCCCCTTGTGGAGGTGGTGTGGTATTTATAGTGTTAGGGTTTCCAATGATTGGACTCAGATCCCATTAGGGCCTTTTTGGCCTTCTCCTATTGCTTTGCGCCACGTGTCCTTAGGACACCTGGTGCTTTTTCATTGATTATTCTCTGACCAGGTATTTCACCTGACCCATGTGCAATCACGTGGTAGCACATGGGTTTTGCTGAGTTGTCCACCTTTCATTGGCAGCTGTCAACATCAGCATATTCTTATTCCTTAAAGGATACCTTCTGGAAGGTTGTCTGACGAGCACAATAAAGGTTGTCCTTATCCTGATTTGGATAAGGACGAGGTTGATTATGTGCATGTGTGATATGCGCCTATCCTGAGGATGCGCGAGGTCTTCTCTTTATTCTCACGCGCAGATGTGATACGCGCAAGCATATGTAATATGCGCCACGCGCAGATGCGCCACGCGCAGATGTGATATGCGTGAGCATATATGATGCGTGAGCATGTGATATGCGCCACGCGCAGATGTGATATGCGTGAGCATATATGGTGCGTGAGCATGTGATACGCGTGAGCATATGTGATGCGTGAGCATATGTGATATGCGTGAGCATATGTGACATGCGTGAGCATATGCGATATGCGCCATGCGCATAGGTTTTGGCTTTGTGCCTTCATGATATCTTGATTTCAAGCCTCTTGTCTATATCTTGTGGGTTGACCCGCCCCGCTCGATGTTAAGGCGGGTACATACCTCTTCAAGCCCCCCCAGTCTAATGTGTGTCTTGTCTCGCGCGAGCGAGGTAAGATAGATATTAGACTTAATAGTTCTCTTTTAATAGGGTTTGTCTTTTCCTTTTTTATTTCTCATCGTTGCGCGAAATTCTACCCTTTTGGTTGAAATGAATCGTCTATGTACGTGGTTGGTTGGTGCTGACATGCGTCAGAGATGGAGACATGTGTCAGACTTTTCGTGTGCTCGAGGTGCTATAGTTGCCTTTCCTGTCCCCTCACACAGTGTCAGGAACACGTGTCGCGCTCGTGTTGGCCTGCACCTGCGAGTGGGGGCGCGTGAACTCTGATCAGTACCTGTTTCGTTCCCTTTTATGTCCCCTCACACAGTGTCAGGAACACGTGTCGCGCTCGCGTTGGCCTGCACCTGCGAGTGGGGGCGCGTGAACTCTGATCAGTACCTGTTTCTCTCTCTCCTGGGCCTATAAAAGCAAGCCTTTTGAGTTGTTATTCTTCATCTTCATTGTTATTTCAGAGCTTTTTCTTTCCTTCCATTTTTATTCCGATTAAGAGCCTGTCTTTTGCTTCCAGATTTCCGTTCTTGAAGTAACCTCTGTTTGATTCACAGTTGTATGTCTGATAACCCAGACGCCACAATCTCCCCAGCAAACGCCGTGTAAAATCATTAGTCATGTCCACTTTGAAGAAGACCGGCAAGGGAAAACGGGCTGCCTAGGCCTCGTCGGAGGAGGTGGGGAAGGGCAAGACAGTGAAGAGGTGGGATGAGATTCCCTGCAAATTGAGACAGTCTGATTTCGACAGTCTCATCGCCTCTCAGGGTTTTCTCCCTGAGTACGGCTGTCTGCTCCCGGCGGCCGGGCAAACGGCGGCAGATCCGCCCACCGGCTATATCTCCTTATACTACCATTTTTTCACTCACTGCAACCTTCGTCTCCCGATGACAAGGTTTATGGGTGCGCTGCTTCAATTTCATGGGATTCACATATCCCAAGTCCATCCTTTTGGACTTGTGCGTATGACTCATTTTGAGTTCATGTGCAAAGCTCAGCGCGAGGAGCCCACCCCGGCGCTTTCGATATTTTTATAAGCCAAAAATCCAAGATTCTTGGTTCTCGTTCATTCCTTGCAGTCAGAAGGTCAAGTGCTGCACTGTTTCCTTCAAAAGCCTTCATGACTGGTCTGAGAAATTTTTTTATATTAAGGCTGGTGTGGTTCCCATCCGCATGACCATGCGCGCGATCACTTCTGCGCCCGCGGATGAGAATGTTCTTAAAAACCCAACTGGCGCATGGGTTAATAAGTTGACTGTTGAACCATCCCCCGCCAAGAATATTTGCGAGGAGGCGCTGGTGGGGGTTGGTATGAGCAGGAGGTGGACCGACAGCGCGACTGAGCCTGTTATCCAAGTTGATGGCTTATGTGAGTTATTAGCTCATTGCATTATTTCTGCGCGAATATAATTCGTTTTGCTGATATTATTTGTCCTGTTTTATGCAGTAAGCAAGGAGTACGTCCATGACGCCTATGATGAGCATATGGAGGGTGGCTCTGTCGCGCTGGGCGCTGGGGAAGTTGGTTTCCCCGATCGCTTCGATGATATGTTCATCCCTGTTGATTTGGGATTTTGCTTTGACAGCGATACGCCTGGTAGGCCTTTGTACTTATGCTTATGCCTTTAGAATACCAAATTTGGTTAACATTTCTGTTGCACGTATTGTAGATGCGCTCGAGAACTATGAGCTGGAGCTCGCGGAAGAAGAGGTGGAGGAGGAAGCTGAGGTGCCACAACTCAAGCGTAAAGCTAAAGGGAAAACTGGCGCAGGGGCCAGTAAAAAACAGAAGAAAAATGATGCCCCTGTTGCTCAGGATCCTCCTACTCAAGCGAAGGGACTTAAGAAAACCAAGGGGTTTACCTCCAAGTTTTCCTTGTCTTCTTTGCCTCAAGGTGTGGGCAGTCCTCCTGTCCACACGAGGTATGGTGCCGCCACCTCCTCTCTTCGCGCGGCAGAAAAGGGAAGCGGCGCTGCGCCTGCTGTTTCCTCTTCTCCAACAGGTATACTTTGTTTATACTTTATGGTTTTATGAGCGTGATTCCGATAGAGTTATTAATGAATCTTTGCTCACTCAAATGTTTGTAGAGCCGGCGACCTTGGTGGATCAACCTTATACCGAGGCTGCGCCGAAGGTTGCTTTGAAGTCCCCTGTTTTACCCTCGAAAAGGGGGAAAATGGACTTCATGGCGATGTTTAACTCGCGAACGGCGGTGCGCCAAGGTATATATTGCGCTTTTATTTTCTGACTTTTTTCTTTTAGATCAAGTCATGAATCATTTCTCTTTGTTGGTTTTTTCATAGGAATTATAGCTGGCACACAAGCTGCTGGCGGCACTGCTGGCGCCGGCGCCAGCGCCGTTGGTTCTGCTCCTGCTCCTGCAAGCACTGAATCTCCCCTCATTGGGATTACTAAGGAGCAGGAGACTGTTTTACGCGCTGATCTAGCGGCGTCGAGACCTCCCTCACCTCCTCCTGCGCGCAGCCCTCCTCGCGAGACTGGTTTTGATTTTTCCAAGTCGCAGGAGAAAAGACCTGTTACAGAGGATGATGAGGAGGTCAATTTTGAAGACTCCGATGGTGGCCGCGCAAGCCCTGTAGCGCCACGAGATTTCGTGGCGCAGCCCTCTCGTGGGGCTGGCGCTGACTTTTCTGCTTGCTCTCCGCAGGTATAAGTTCGTTTTGCTCCGCTGCGCGGACGTCCATATTAGTGTTTAGATGACTAGAACGTTGCTTTGTGTTTGCAGGAAGCCGATCACATATACCGCCCGAGATGGAATATTACTGAGGATAGCTCATTTCAGTCCATGGGTGTGTGTGAAGACTTCTGGGCTCACTCTGTGCCTCCAGCTGAAAGGAGGTTTCAGGAGGACCGCGCTCGCGTGGACTTGCTCAATGACCATCTTTTTGCTGGGTCTGCGTTCTTTGCTGCCTCCCAAGAGCTTCGCTATGATTATGTAAAGGTGCGTGATGCTCTTGCGGAGGCCAAGCAAGAGGCTAGGGTGTCTGCTTGGAATCTTTCTGACGCTCGAGAGAGAGCTGAGAAACTCCAAGCAGAACTCAGCGAGAACCGAGCAAGTGCCAACGCTGCCTTCGTGAAGCGCGGGCATGAGCTGCAGGCTGCGCGGGAGAAGCTGCAGGCAGCAGAGGCGGATGTGGCCAAGTACGCGCGGCGAGTGCGCGATTTGGAGCTAGATGCAGAGGCGCGTGATCAAACTCTTGTGCAGGCTATCACTGACAAATCTTTATTAGAGAGTGAGGTTGCGCGCCTGAAGAAAGAGCTTGAGGCCGCGCGGGCAGAGAAGGATGAAGCCCTGGCGACGGCAGCGTCTGGCCAAGAAGAGCTCGATGCTGCGCGAGCGGAAAGGAATGAGGCCTTGGCGGCAGCAGCGTCCGACAGAGAAGAGCTAAAACAGACCAAGGAAACTGTTGAGTTGTTAAACTCTCAGATTCCTGCTCTTGAGACGTCTGTTTCTTCCCTCGCGCAGGATCGCCAATGGCTAGTCTCACAGGGTAAGACTCGTTGCGCTTATGCGATGAAATACTCAGACGAGTTTCAGACCCTTGTGATGGATTGCAACGCTGCCTCGCGCTTGGTGGGTCGAGCTGAAGGGTTTAAGGATGGCTGTGAATATAGCATGCTGAAGAAGAACCCATCCGACTACCCTTATCAGCTCGACGTCGTCTGCGCTGACATGGCCGAGGTGGGGGAGAAGTATTTGAATACTCCCATTCCCATCCTTGAGCAGGTATTTTAACCTTAATGAGTTTACCTTGACTTATTTTCCTAGTCTTTTTGTACTCATACTTTTCCTTATGATTTGCAGATAGCCTTGCTTGCTGATCAGCCCGATCTCGGCGCTCTAAAGAAATTACTTGACGAGTGTGAAGGGGCTGGTGGCGGCGATGATGGCGTGGGCAATGCTGCCTCTGCTAGCGGCTCTGGCGTGGCCAAAGGACCCGCTCCTGACACTATTGTGATAGAAGACGACTCCATTCAAGACGAACAGCTTGACTATGGCAAGTTTGGAGATGACGAGGAGCGGGCTGCGCCAGATGCTGAGGGAGGTAATGATGAGGGCGATGAAGAGGCTGACGTTGATATAGAGACTTGAGAAGCCCTTCATGTTTTTTTTATTTATAGTTTGTATCTCATCATTTTGTAAATTTGTAAATTTCTATGTTTTGGAATGAAATTTTGTTTTTCCCTTATTCGCATATTGCGCATTCCCCATTCATCTCTTTATATTGCATGTTTGCTTGTTGAATATAAGAGATGCTTGCACGTTGAAATTTGAACAAGGTTGTAAGGAAATTATTTTACTTAATCCTTGTCATATTTAAGTGATTTTGCAATATCCTGACTATGCTGACACGTGCCTTGGCGTTTCATTATTCCTCTTTTGCGCGACGTTATCGCACATTTATTATAGGGAATTACGAGTTTTTTTTAGCCTTTACGTGTCAGTATGTGTTACTCTGATATCGATTACAATTCCATGCGCGATCTCGACCTAAGACCTTAACAACTATGTTTTGGCATGTGCTTTGCCTTAGTTGTGCTTAGGTATTTTTATGGTCTAGCTGCGCAGCATGTAGGATGGATGTTGTGAGTGATTTGAGCTAAGGCTCGTATTATTGGGCTAAGGCCCTGAGCTAAGGCTCATATTATTGGGCTAAGGCCCTAACGTTTTAGAGTTAAAACTCGTTAACGCGTTTGAGCTTGAAGCTCGCGCATGTATGTTTTACTTCGTTTTATTTTTAGTTTTGATGTCAATACAATGTTGTCATATTGCTCAAAATTAATAAAGGGAAGTGTGAAACATGTATGCAAAAGGTAATAGAACACACATTAAGAGAAAATAGCGCTTATCATTATTCATAATGGCTTAAAAAGCCTTGATTACAAACTTGACAATTTTTACATGAAACATTTTCTAAGCTGTGCTGCGTTCCATGCGCGCGGGATCTTCTTTCCATTCAAATCTTTTAAAGCGTATGCGCCTTTTCCCAATTCTTCCGAGACTTGATAAGGTCCCTCCCAGTTGGGGGACATTTTTCCCGAAGGTATTGCGCGGCTAGCTTTATTGTTCCGAAGGACAAAATCGTTCTTCTTGAAGTGGCATTCTTTCACGCGTTGATTGTAATATTTTTCTAGTTTTTTCTTGTATTTGGCTTCACTGATGATAGCCGCCTCTCTGCGCCCTTCAAGTAAGTTGAGATCCAACCTCCTTTCGCGCTCGTTATCAATCTTACTCATCATGAGCACTCTATGGGATGGGCATCCAATTTCTGCTGGAATCATAGCATCCGTTCCATAGGTTAGGCTGAACGGGGATTCGCCATTGCTGGTTTTGCTTAATGTCCTATGCGCCCACAGGACATTAGGTAGCTCCTCGACCCATGAATGGGATTCTCCCTCCAACCTTTTCTTCAGCCCATTCAGCAAGCTTTGGTTCGCGCGCTCCACTTGGCCATTCCCCTGAGGGTGGTATACTGAAGTGAAGATTTGGTTGATGCGCAATTCCTTGAGCCAACTGGATATCTTCCTGTCGGTGAATTGTTTGCCATTGTCGCTCACAATTTCCATGGGCAGGCCAAAACGGCATATGATGTGGCTCCAAATAAATTGCTTCATCGCCTCGGCTGTGATTTTTGCTAGTGGCTTGGCTTCAACCCATTTTGTGAAATAGTCTACTGCCACTACCAAAAATTTTACTCGCCCTTGCGCTTGAGGTAAGGGACCCACAATATCGATTGCCCATTTGTGGAAAGGCCATGCGGAGGTCACCGGAATCAAGTTGTTCTTTGGCCGCATGGTGTTTGGCGCATAGCTCTGACAAGCTTTGCATTTTTGGATCTCTTTTAACGCGTCCAAGTACATGCCTGGCCAATAGTAACCTGCGCTCATTGCCTTGGCAACCACCATGCGCGGGCCAGCATGTATTACAGAGATTCCTTCGTGTATCTCTCTGATCACATAGCTTGCTTCCTCAGTATCTAGGCATTTCATGAGCGGTCCAAGATAAGAGCGTCGATATAACGTACCATCAAGCAGTTCGTAGTTCTGCGACTTGTGTCTTATCTTTCTCGCCTGTGCGCGATCGTCCGGTATCTTTCCCTCCTTCAAGAATTCCATTAATGGAGTTATCCATGATGAAGGTGTTGTATGAATTACAAGGACAGACTTCGCTCCCACCGACGGGTTGCTCATTACTTCCACCCTGACATCTTTGCCAAAGTGATCGAAGCTGGTTGATGCCATCTTACTCAGCGCGTCGGCAGACTTGTTTTCACTGCGCGGAATATGTATGATTCTGAAGAAGTTAAATTGCTCGATGAGTTTTCTCACCTGCTCTAGATACAGAGGCATGGTGTTCTCCTTGGCATCATAAAGGCCATTGACCTGTGCTGCTACCAAGTATGAATCAACATGGGCCTCTAGCTTTTTAACTCCGAACTTGTGCGCGATGCGCAGACCAGCCAGCAGGGCTTCATACTCAGCTTCATTGTTGGTGCTCTTGAAATCCAACCTGATTGCGTAAGTATACTCATGACTTTCTGGATCCACCAGCTTGAGGCCTACGCCGGACCCTTCATTGTTTGAAGCTCCATCAGTGAATAATCTCCAAACATTTTTTTCATTATTGGCTTGCGAAGGGTCTACCTCGCGCTGAGCCTCTTCAATTTTTCCTTCAGGGATTTTTGCGATGAAATCAGCTAAGACTTGTCCCTTTATTGCTGGACGGGGCTTATAGGCGATCGTGTGCTCTCCTAATTCCAGCGCCCATTTTGTCAGCCTTCCTGAGAGCGCGGGACGCCGCAAGACTTGCTGGATGTTGTAACCAGTCAGAACTTCAATAGGATGACCATTGAAGTATCTATGAAGCTTGCGCGACGCGTGTGTTAGTGACAAAACTAACTTTTCCATGATGGAGTAGCGCGTCTCAGGATCTGTCAGCACCCGACTCACATAATAGATTGGTGTTTGGATTCCCTTGCGATCCACCAACAACACTGCGCCGATGGCGCGCTCTCCTGCTGACAGGTACAATGTTAGAGTTTCGCCAGGAAGTGGAGCTGTGAGCGCAGGCAGATTTATCAGACATTCTTTTATCTCACTGAAAGCTTGCTCGGCCTCAGGCGTCCACTTGAATTGGCTTTTCTTTAGGCAATTTCTCAATGTGTTAACAAATGGGGTAGATTTGCTTGTATGGTTCGCTAGGAACCTGTTAATTGATACCAATCTACCATTCAACTTTTGAACTTCCTTCATGGTGGATGGTGAGGGCATGTCAAGGATAGCCTCCACCTTCTCTGGGTTCACCTTGAAACCATCCTTGGTGACCATTACATCTAGAAATTTCCCTTCTTCTACGCCGAATGTGCATTTGCTCGGGTTGAGCTTCATGTTTACTTCCTTTAGGCGCCAAAGGGTTTCTTCGATGTCTTTGAGCATTTGTTTTTCCTCCCTGCTTTTAATCACCAAATCATCCACGTAGACTTCTAGGTTTCTTCCAATTTGCTCGTTGAAAACCGCATCCATGAGTCTTTGGTAGGTGGCTCCTGCATTCTTCAAACCTAAGGGCATTTTTGTGTAACAAAAAACACCCTTGTCAGTTCTGAAGGCAGTCTTGTCCTCGTCTTGTGGTGCCATTTGAATTTGGTGATAGCCCTTGTAGGCGTCCAGGATACATTTGAGCTTAAATGGCGCCACAGAGTCCACTTTCGCGTCAATGTTTGGGAGGGGGTAACAATCTTTTAGACATGCTTTGTTGAGGTCCTTGAAATCAATGCACATCCTCCATGACCCGTTGCTCTTCTTTACCATCACAGGATTGGCTACCCATGTTTGGTATCGTATTGGGCGGATGATATTTGCGCGCAGTAGATCTTCTACTTGCTCATTCATGGCCTTTGCCTTCTCATCCCCCATGACTCTCTTCTTTTGAGCAATTGGCTCTACAGACTTGAAGGTGTTGAGAGAATGTTGCGCCAGGTCTCGCGGAACTCCAGTCATATCAGAATGTTGCCACGCGAATACCGACATATACGTTGTGTGCAATCTTTTCATTCTCAACCTTGTGTCGTCTGATATCGTAGCTCCAATTGTGATGGTTTGCTCTTGGAATTTTGGGTTGAGAATCCATTCCTCTGGCGCGTTGTTTGCCATTGGAAGTTTCATTCTCCATTCCCTCGGTATACTTGTCACTGCGCACAAATGATCTCGGTACACAAATGTTACACCTGTTGGTGTTGGGAACCCCAGCGCGTCGTGCGCTGGTGATGGTATGGCGTTGAATTGAGCAATCGTTCCTCTACCCAAGATCATATTGTGGCATGAGGTGGTGGGCAAGACCAAGAAGTTGACAATTTCGGCTCGCTTGTGTTTCTCATCCCCCATGGTTAGTTCAAATTGTATCTGACCTAGGGGGTGAATGATTTCATTTGAAACACCCGAGATTGGTGCATTCACAATTTCGAGCCTTGCTTGGTCTGCTGGATCCAACTTTCTGAAACATTGCTCATACATGATGTCTGATTCACTGCCAGTGTCCACCAGGACTTTTGACACTTCATAATGAGCAATGTGTGTAGTGATGGCTAGAGGACTGCTGATAGACGTGCCTCCCCTGATTCTTGGGAAGATTACTTGTTGCTCGCGCCAATCTCCTTGGACTTGCGCGCTTCTCTTTCTCGATCTTTGCCCTTGCCTTCCTCCCTCGGCTACACAGATTCTTTTGAACTTTTTGCTGGCTGAGGCTCCATCTGGTTGTTCATTCTCTGGTCTTGGGTTTTTCACCAGGTGAGCCAACTTGCCTGATTTCACATCTCTTTCAATCGCATCCTTCAAATGGTGGCATGCATCGGTGTTGTGCCCTGTGGACTTGTGAAACTCACAATACTTGCCACTGTTTGATGGTCCCTTGCGGAGTAATGGCTTGGGGCTTTTAAACTGGACATTCTCTGTGCTTAACACTTGTGAAGGCGTTTTAGTGAGGGGAGTCCATATTCTTGGTAGAGGTCTGTTAGGCTCTCTGCCGCCTTCCCTCTTGTCACTTTCTCCGCGATTACGAATGTCTTTTTGGGGCTGGGGTGAGCTTGGTTGCGCCTGCTTTTCTGCGGGAGAAAAACTGGTTTGTTGCAACCTGGACCATACGGAGTTCTGTTTTCCCCTCCTTTCATTGTTGCGCGGTGCTTCTGTTTGATGCCCTATATCTCTTGCTCTATCTTGGGCAATTTGTTTTTCATTTCGCGCGAAGACTCGCGATGCTTCCATTAGCTTGGCCCAAGTGGTTGGCATGCCATCTCTGCTCACGAGAGCTCTACGGAGTTGATCACTGCGCGCACCTTGAATAAAGGCCACGCGCAAGAGTTGTTCAGTGATACCTCCAATTGCCAGAGATTCCTGATTGAAACGGGTTATGTAGTCTTCAATGGTTTCATCATTCCTGCGCACGCAGTGCATGATGTCATCGGGGTCGCGCGTGTGTCTGCGCTGCTGTACGAAGTGAGCCTGGAACTTCTCCAATAGCTCTTCGAACCCATCGATTTGTCCAGTTGGCAAGCTTTCGAACCAGACACGCGCTGCGCCCGTGAGGCAGCGAGCAAACATGTGACACCATGTTGGCATCGTCCAGCTTTCTAGGTTTCCAGTGTTGTAAAAACCTTGTAGGAAATCGTCTGGATCAGTTGTGCCGTCGTACTTGCCCAAACCACTTGGCATCTTGGTTTTGTGCTGAATGGGAGCCTTCGCGATGCGCTCAGTGAATTTTGAATGCTTCACCAAGATGGCTGGCCTGTATGGTGTGGTTACGTCCACTTGCCATCTCGCTGGTGGGTTGTACGGTGTGTACAGATCCATATCGGCTTTGGCCCCAGGCGCTATGTTCATGTGCGCGCAGAGCTGTGAGCCTCCTGCATGAGTATCTCGCGTCTTCCTCATGCTGTGCACTTCTTCATCACTAAAATCAGCGTGTTCAGTGTGAACAGAGTGACCATCTTCCGGCGCGCGCGCTCTTTTTGTTGTTCCTTGAATGGTTTGCTTATCAAACGCGAGCCTTTGTGTTAAATCGGCTAACTTTTTGTGTTTGACCAGCTCATTGTATTTGTCCATTAAACGTCGTTGTTCGTTTATGAGCCATTCTTTAGGGTCATTGGTTTCAACTTCTGGACCCATTGGTCCTTTTTGTTTCGCGCCAGTTAGATTTTGGAACGTGAGATCGTCTGGAGGAGTTTCAGTCTGGCTATGAGGAGTTGTGATGAAGGGATGGTTACTGTTGGTGCGCGCAGAATCACGCGGCACCCTCAGAAACTGCTGTCCCTCATTAACATCCTCAAGCTCAATATCCTCCAGAACTTGATCGCTGTTTCGAACACCAGAAACCATGGTGAAGTTTTTCAGAGAGAACTGATGAGATGGTGATTTTGTTGCCGTTGTAACAGGTGATGGCGCCAATGAAGAAACGTGGATCGGCTCACTGGTAGACGATCAACTTTCCTCGGGTATGAGTATGCTATTTCACCGATGGTTCTCCGGAGTATGAATTCTTCCACCTACAAAACGAGCAGCACCGTGAACTTACCCCTCAGAAAGGGACAGAGGGGTCCTCTTTGGGGTAACCCTCCGGTGTGAGAATAAGAGATTGTAGGAGAAGATAATAATAATCTGAGAGTGAGTAAGGAATTGGAATGTATTTTCTTGCTTACCTCCCCTTGTGGAGGTGGTGTGGTATTTATAGTGTTAGGGTTTCCAATGATTGGGCTCAGATCCCATTAGGGCCTTTTTGGCCTTCTCCTATTGCTTTGCGCCACGTGTCCTTAGGACACCTGGTGCGTTTTCATTGATTATTCTCTGACCCAGGTATTTCACCTGACCCATGTGCAATCACGTGGTAGCACATGGGTTTTGCTGAGTTGTCCACCTTTCATTGGCAGCTGTCAACATCAGCATATTCTTATTCCTTAAAGGATACCTTCTGGAAGGTTGTCTGACGAGCACAATCAAGGTTGTCCTTATCCTGATTTGGATAAGGACGAGGTTGATTATGTGCATGTGTGATATGCGCCTATCCTGAGGATGCGCGAGGTCTTTTCTTTATTCTCACGCGCAGATGTTTCATGCGCAGATGTGATATGCGCAAGCATATGTAATATGCGCCACGCGCAGATGCGCCACGCGCAGATGTGATATGCGTGAGCATATATGATGCGTGAGCATGTGATATGCGCCACGCGCAGATGCGCCACGCGCAGATGTGATATGTGTGAGCATATATGGTGCGTGAGCATATGTGATATGCGTGAGCATATGTGATATGCGCCATGCGCATAGGTTTTGGCTTTGTGCCTTCATGATATCTTGATTTCAAGCGTCTTGTCTATATCTTGTGGGTTGACCCGCCCCACTCGATGTTAAGACGGGTACATACCTCTTCATATATAATTTGATAAAGTTGGAAGGAGGGTAGAACATTTGAGTTCTGATAATTTTCTTTTATGGTTTTTATTAAGGTTTGAGTTATGATAATATTAAGGTTATTACTCTTATTGTTTTAACTTAAAAACTTAATATATCTTCCAACGTCTCGGTCTCTTAATGTCAAAAACCGTACTTGTTACAAGTCAATGCATAGTAGAACCGAACCCCCAATTTCAAAAAAGTTGGACCAAAACCGTAAATAACCTACCACTCAACCATCCTATTATTTCGTAATAAACTATCATAATCACATAAGTAACAAGTTCATTTATACTCGTCATACACTCATACCAGACAAATCAGTATCTAAGCTCAAACTCGAACTCAAACCTTAAATAAGCCCTAATTAATGCTTGAACTCGTTTAAGATCGTCCTGATTCAAACGTTTAACAATCCAGTTTTACGAAGTTAATTTTCATTTTTTTTACCAAATTGAACCCAAACACAAAATTAATTTGGAAGAGTAGAGGTGCACAAATCAAAATTTTTAAATACCTGGTTTCGAGTATGAAACATGGTTCAGGTATGGCCGGGTATTGAAAAATCGGGTATTAGTAATATCCGGGTCGGGTTCGGGTCTGGGAATTGTCTCTAAAAACCATACCCTATGCATTGAGTTCAGGTCGGGTATAGAACCGGGTATTCTAAAACCGGGTATTTGAATACTTTATTTTGGGTTTTTTCGGGCTTTTTTCCGGGTATAGATTGGAGTTTTTTATGAGTGGGTTGTACTTTTTAGTGGTATTTTTATGGTATTTTTAGGTATTTTTAGGGTAATTTCGGGTATAGATGGGGTATTTGAAAAACCCGGTTTCGGGTATTGGAAAAATCCGGCTCCGGGTATGGAATCGGTTTCGGGTATTACCGAGTACAAATCGGGTCCGGTTCGGGTATGCGTTTTGGTACTGAAATGCATACATTATCCGTACCCTATGGGTATGGTCGGGTACGGGTTCGGGTACTAAGAACCCGGGTATAAAAAAAGACCGATTCCGGTTTTTTTCAGATCCGATCCGGTCCGGGTTCGGGTTTTTTTGGGCACCTCTAAGGAAGAGTACGTATATCTTCACGCCATTTCAACTTTATTCTCTTAAAATCTCAAGTTCTCAACACAAAAAAAACAGTTTGTTTAATAAATTCTATCGCCGGCCAGATGTTCGACGAAATGCATCACCGTTCTCCATTAACACCTTCAGAGTTAAACCTGGTAAAAATCCCTTCATACTTGTCCTACATTCTTACCAAAGTTTGTCTTAACCGATTTATTATTTCACTTCGTAAATTCACTGCTATTGTTTAATTCCGTATAAAAAATTGGCTTTCTAGTAGCTATTAATTGAAAATGAATTAGGGTTTATATCAATTTGAAGTTAAATGTGACATTTCTAGGGCATAGAAACATTTTCACCCGAATCGTTGATTTCAAACCCTTATATGGATGATTGATTAGTTATACATTTGTGCATTTGGTAATTATATCAACTATTGATTGTTATTTATATAAATTTCCCTTCGAGCTCTATTTCCAAAGCTTGAATTCGGCTCGTGCGCGGTTTTTCTAGCTCGAGCTCAGTTTGGGCTCGCTCGTTAAACTTACAGAGAGATTGAGCTCGAGCTTGCCTCATTTCAAGCTCTATTTATAAAGCTCAAGCTCAGTTCGTGAGTAGTTGTTCAACCTCAAGCTTGACTCGGGTTCCCATCGTTTACAATTTATTTGTTAATTTATATGTGTTTATAGTTAATTTTATATATAACTTTTCATAATTTGATAATAGCATAATATTTATTATGTAGTTAGTTTTATTAAAATTATATATATAATTATTTTTAAATAAATATATATTAAAGGTATCAAACAAAAGTTATAAAAATAATTGGCTCGTGAGCTAGCTTGAGCTTGGACTCGTTTATTAAACATGCTTATTTTCAGGCTCAAGATTTGGGTTGAGTTCGTTTATATCTGACTTGATTCTGAGCGGCTTGGCTCGTTTATGCCCCTCCATATGTACACTATGTTTACGTGTTATTTTTATTATATGTGTAATAATTTCATTGTTTATCATTTTATGACATGTGTACCTCACAAAAGATCAAATCTACCACTTGTTGAAGACCGCCTGATAACCAAACAAGTTACAAATAACAATGGTTTTGAAGAATTCAGAGGACACAATGGCAACCAAAGGTTCAAATGAAAATGGGAATCCATCCACTGTTATCGAAGAAAACTTGAACAAAAAACAAAGAACTGATTGTAGCTCAAATGGACCTTTTGTGATGCCCTTTATATCAATCCCAAAACTCGAAGATCAAAACTCAAACGCTTCGATTATCTTGTCTGGAACCGCTAGAAAGGGTGAAGTGGGCCCCACTGTAGGAGCGTTTGACATCGGCATCAGCAAAAACGCGTACTTTTTCCAAGTTGCTCTACCTGGTGTCAAGAAAGATCCTGGTGCATAATGATTATTATTATTGTTCTATTTTTGTAATTTCATTTGTGTTAAGAATATTTTAATTTTTTTATTTTGTAATTTGCAGGTCAATTTAGCTGTGAAATTGAACGAAACGGGATGGTTCATGTGAGAGGAGAAACTTCAACTGGTGGGAAAACCGTTACTAGACATTCTCGAGTTTTTGAAATGAAGTTTCAACAGCAATCGCCACCTGGACCGTTTACTCTCTCGTTTAGTCTACCTGGACCGGTGGATCCGAGGCTGTTTTATCCTAATTTCAGATCAGATGGCATTTTTGAAGCCATTGTTATGAAATGCGAGTAATAATGTAACTTGGGTTTGTTGAGTGCATTCAGGGTGTTTTGTGTTAGGTTGGACATCAAGTTTCAGTATGTGGGGGTGACTATGGGTTGTTAAATATGTTATTTTGGATTTTAGATTCACTTTTTTATAAAATCTTTGCTTGTTTATAAAAATATATTTAAGAGGAGTTTGTATGCTGAAAACATTTTGTACAAGTTTAAGTCAAAAGAAAAATCAACATACAGACATGAGATTTTACTACAGTTCAGAGACTTTCATCAATAGTAAATTTTTGTAAACTGGAGTGGCTGGCCTCAAAATTGGCCGAAAACAGGTAATTTTACACAACGTATAAAAAATTTCAGACGAAAATAGGTAAATTTAGACTACTAAGGAAAAATAACAGGGCGGCCCGGGACCCACTTCGGTCCTCACTAAACTTCGTGCTTGTGTATCCCTTGGTGGAGATAGGAACCCGTTGATGAAAGTTTATGGAAAGTTGAGCGTGGGTAAAGCTTCACAGAGGATAATTGATGGAACTTATCTACGGATTATCAATGGACGCTTCGCTAACGGATATTATCTAGTGATCAACGACCGATGTAGACCTTTGCACCGTTGCTTATTCTGTCTCTAATAGATTTTTTTAAACAAGTAAAAATATTGACGGTTTTTTCTAAATTCAAATAACATGGTTAGAAGAATAAAAACATTTATAAATTATAAAATACTTAAAAAGCCTACAATAATTTTAATCAAAACCTTTAATATCATTTTTTTTTCCACATAAATGAAAGCTATTTAAATTATTTTTTAAGACCGAAAAACTTACGTGTATAAAATTATGTTGATTTGTTTTCACACAAGACCGTGTTTTAAATTTATAAAAATGATTTTTACTAAAACTAAACCACACACATATAGGCAAGTGTACCTATCGTATATGTAGAATAGTAATGATAAAAACCAAGGATCGATCCATGGACACGGGTGATTTCTAATAATAAATCTTTGTTCTAATTTAACCGGAAGCGATAATCATTAAAGGTAGTTTTTAAACTAATTAAAGTAAATTAAAATATTAGAGTAAATAGGTGAACAAGTAGATGAGTTTTAGACATGAAAATCAATATATAAAGGTTACCATCTAAATCATGAATCCACATAACTTCTCTTTGATGATCAATATGATGAAGGTGTGCTTAACTTGCTTTAATAATATAATATAGAATAACCCTTCATTTCTAAGTGAATTACCCTATGACATAAAAGAAAGCAGAATGCATAACTTCGTGTCTACCACAAATATGTCAATTTAAGTAAGTAAGTAGTTTTAGTGAAGTATAAAGATTAGGATTGACTTCGATTTCTCAACTACCAATTCTAACAACTTCGAGTGATTATAGCTTAGTCACACAACCTCCCCTTGGTTGATTTAAGTAGATTGTACTTACACATTCCTTTAATATATGATTTTCTTAACTAGCATGACAACCTAATCAATCGTGTTAACAATTTTATTTTAGAATTACCAAGATTAGAGAAATTGATTATTGCTTATATCTCATCATTTATAAGTCCAACACAAGGAAATATGTTTTGAATAAAATATCAATATATTATTTTTTTTACAATTTCTTGTTTCCAAGAACATGAGTGAATCATGAATGAGTGTTAATAATCAATCTTGAATTAATGGATTATGATAACAAAACATTTCTCATCAAAGGATAATCGCAAAATAACCATGTACTTCACAATAACTAAATCACACACTCATTATGATTATCAAATATAGTTAAGTTTCCTCATAGATTTAGATGGTAAATGGAGGTTTAGTTCAATTGAGCATGATAATGAACATCAAAGAAGATAAAGATAACAAACACATGATTAAACTAGAACAATCTAACTAATATGATGACAAGGAATCTTTCTTCTTCAATGATGATGGATGATGTTGATGGATGATGATAGATGCCTCAAAGCCTTCAAACTCTCCAATGGATTTTCAATATGAGTGTAAAGTGAGTGTTTTTAAGTGAGCAACTCGTCCTAACTCTCTCCAAGCACACTTGAAACGATGAGATATGCACTCTATTTATAGGCTGTCTAGAGAGGCTGACAAGGCCCCGTTCTTGGTGAGGCACGACCCCGTGTCCAGTTGTCTAGGTACATTTAATTTTATGTCTGATCATACATGATGACTCACCATGGGGGCGTGCTTGGTGAGACACGACCTAGTGTTTGGGGTGTCAGATTCTTGTATTTTTTTTTGTCTTTTCTTGAAAGGTGACCACATGGATGTGTTTCTTGGTGAGATACGGCTCCGTGTTTGGAGTGCCATATTCTTGTTTTTTTTATTGAAAGGTGACCATGGGGGCGTGTTTCTTGAGGCACGGCCCCGTGTTTACTTCATCAGATTTTGTCTTTTTCATCAGAAATTTGTGTTATCTTAGAAATGTGACTGCGACGGTGTGCTGCTTGAAACATGGGGTGTGTTATGCTGATTAAACACAATTTCTTTGATTTTCTTCGTGTATCCACTCGTTTCTTCGTTTGAGGCTGGAGTAAACCTGAAAATATAATTTAACATAATAAGTAGCTATATGAACTAGATAATATAATAAAGGATGCTATTTTGGAGATTATTTGAAGCTTAAAATATGTATATTTTTATATACATCATCGACATATCCTCCAAATTCTACCTGCCATAAGACGAAAACGAAATCCAATTTTGCTATACAGAGTGTCAATGAACAACTGTGAGAGTTTGGAACAAAGATCGGCTGAAGACGACGGTGATAAAGTGTAACTCTCTAGGTTGCATATGAACAACGACTTGGAGGCAAGATTAAATTATTATCCTTTTCTATAACGGTTGGGGTAACGAGGAGGTGATGGTTGAGTGCAAAGTGGAGGTTTTGCAGACGTTAGGAGATCAAATGGGCTATTAGGGTGAGCACCTTACCTGCCATAACCGTTAACCAAACCATAACCGACATAGCATAACTGATTTTAACCGATAACTGACATAATCGACGGGTCAACTTACTGAATTTTCTAAAACCGCCAAATGCGGGTCGATTTAGGTTAAAGATAACTGAACCAACCTATTTATTTAACTGACAATAATTTTGGTATTAACTTCCACCATACATATTATTGGATTATACCATTTTGATGTTTCTAGTTCAACGTTTATTATTGAATTAATTTGATTCTCATTTTCAGGATTATATAATGTCGTTTTTTCGAATATTTTGTATTAATGTTTTGTTGGATTACTAGGTTATTGACCCGTGTACGATACGAGTTGAAATATAGAAATCGTCAACTAAAAACATATAATTAAGATGACAAAAGTTTGTTTTATATGTTTATTAGGAGGTTTATTTGATATAATTGTAATTCAAATTCGTATGTAAACACAAAGTACTTAAAAACATAAACTTACAAAAAAAGAAGATTCATTGTACAATGTTTGGAAACATAACTTTAAAAAAAAAATACAAATTCATAAACAGCTAAATAGTTTCTTATAACCATATTTGTTTTCTTATTTGTAACTTTACCTTGCTTATCCAAAATAAGTATTTTAATACAATCTCTAGTCTTCACTTTTAATAAAGCAACATATAATTGACAATGAGTATAAACAGGTCTCTTAGATATATTCCAACCCTTGCTAGAGATCCGCTTTGAGTCGTTATGATTACATCACGCTTAACTATTGTCTCACCAATATCACCAACGACCGTAACAGCCTAGCTACCGCCACATCATAATATTGTCCGCTTTGGCTGGGACGTACCACCATCGCCTCACAGATTTGCTTTGCTTTCCTAGGTGGAGACTTCCCAGGATACCACTCCCATCTGGGAACACTTAACTGTGGAGTTCTACTCTCATCCACTACCATTAAACAACCAAAACTCGTTATGATGGGGAATGTATCAACCTCCTTATAAAGAAGGTTTCGTTCTCATCCCCAACCGATGTGGGATGTCACAATACACCCTCCTTAGGGGCCTAGTTTCCTCGCGGGACCTGGCACCACGACACGACCCTGGCTCTGATACCATCTGTAATATTCCAGCAACCGCCACACCATAATATTATCCGCTTTGGCTGGGACGTACTACCATCGCCTCACGAATTTGCTTACCATTAGGTCGCCCATCTTGATACTATTCCCATCTGGGCACATTTATCTGTGGATTTCTCCTCTAACCCACTATCATTAAGCGTCCAAAACGCGTTATGATGGGGGAATGTATCCACCTCTTTATAAAAAAGGTTTCGTTCTCCTCTCCAACCGATGTGGTATGTCACAATCCGCCCCATTAAAGACCCAACAACCCTACTCAGCGTTGGATTTACTCATAAACGCTGTTATAAAATCAGAGTTAATTAAACCCTTTCACGGAATAATACAAGTTCAACCATTCTTTATTACAAACATTCAAATCTCTTTCAAACCAACAATTAAAATTTTTCTTAAATTCAAAACATAATAAAAAAGTGAAAAAATTCTTCCTTCTTTGAATGCCAGTCTTTATTCTTCAATGCCATGCGTGCTCCTCAAGCTAGCTGACTCATTTTATTTGCCAGAGTATATATTAAAAGTCAGCTACGCTGAGTGAATTCTAGTTTATCAAGTTAAAGGTTATTCTTACACATTAAGCATAAACATTCGTATCCAAGGATACCATTCCTACATACATCATGTACTTACCTTCTTACTTCTTACTTATTCATCATTTATTCTTACATTATTGTACATATATTAGAAAGGTCTGCCGCCCTAACTCTTGCACTGATATCATAGAGTCAGCCACTTTAATTCTTACACAAATATTATAGAGTTTGCCACTCTAACTCTTACACATATATTAGAAGGGCCTGTTGCCCTAACTCATACACAAATATTATATGGGTCTCATGCCCTAACTCTTGCACATATATTACAAGTGTCTGCCGCCTTATATACTGTATTCTACTATTTATATAAATCTTACAATCATATGCAAATAAGCACAATAACACATACAACAAATTCTTTCATTATATAGTTATATTAAAATACGTATACAACTTCTTTTCTTACAAATATGCATCATGCCCCAAAACATTTCAAGAAAAGGGGCTAGAAACTCAATGAGCTATACATACATCTATGAGCTATTTTCAAACAAGGGCTGCAACATATATCTACCTATTCACCATAGCGATAAAAAAAGTACTTATGTATGAATATTATACTAAAAAAATCAATTTGCATGTAATAGAGGATGCATTTGGTCATGGTTGATGTCAGATGACTACGAAAAATGAAGCTTTTTGTTTTTTTATATATTTGAAAACTAGTCATCATATATTTTCATACTGTGGCGTTTAAAAAATAAATATTACACATATTTTATAAAGAAGGGTGCTCGTGTGACGCGACATAAAACACATGCACCAATAATTACGTAAGATATTAAATTTTTAAATAAAAAATATAGCAATGTCATACTTAACTTAAAGAAAACAAAAGGCTCATTTTTATGGTGTAATAAGTTTTAAAAAAGTATTAACGTATGAAATAGTTATGACCGTTTAAAAAATCGTGGGCTGTTGGTTTAAAATAAGTGTCGGAAATATAACTATTGTATAAATAATCAAAAGTTGTGTAAGGCCCCGGTCCCGGTGCCCTACATTGGCATTGGATTTACTCATCAACACAATTCTAAATGTCATAGTTAATTAAAATTTTTTGCGGAATAGATAAACGTCAACCATTCATTACAAACATTAATAGCTTATCTTTTAAAATATAACATAGAATATAATATCAAATCATCATGACAAATCTTCATATGACAGCCTCTTCAAATCCTGCCATGTGCCCCCTCAAGCCATCTGTCTAAGTCTATTTACCTGCGTGCATACTAAAAGTCAGCTACGATGAGTGAGTTCTAGTTAATCAGGTAACATACAATACATACACTTACTTTCATATACGCATCCAAAGATATATATTATATACGTTACCTGTTTACCTTCCTTTCGTACATACATTAATTCATACGTACATTCTTTCTTACTTTCATACTACATACATAACTATCTTTACCATCTCAGATATTATTAGGGTCTGGTCCCTTCTATATCTGATATTTGTAGGGTCTGGTCCCTTCTGTCTCAGATATTATTAGGGTATGGTCCCTTCTATCTCAGATATTGGTAGGGTCTGGTCCCTTCTTTCCATACAGTCATACCTTCCCTTCCTTACACATACATTTTATTGTATACTTTCATGCATACTCATAATCATTCATGTATCTTTCATGCATCATATATAAAGCTCACCTTTCCTGGCGATACGCGCAATATCCGAAGATCGTTCACGTACCGACAAATATTCATTCACATTCTCAATCACTATCACATAAATCATATAAGGCATACACTTACCACTCAGGGTAAGTGTATTAACTATTCACATCGAGTATGCACACAACCCTGAAAATATAATAAGGACTTGGGGCTAGAAACTCACTTGAACTCGGTTCCTCTCAAAGTTAATGGTAACTCCTTCTTTAACTGGGCACGGCTAACTGTATAACAATTACACGTATCAATCAACTATCACTATCCATATCGTATTTCTAGTTAATATAACCCTCAACGAACGGGGTCCGGGGGCAGCGCCCCAGGCAGTGGGGTTCTAGGGGCAGCAGCCCCTAGCGGGGTCCAAGGGGCAAAGCCCCTGGCTGGGGTTAATAATATTTTATTGCTAACTCATTCGCTATGACATTCATTAACTCATTCGTAATGATGAATGACCTCATTCGATATAACGAATGGTCTAATTCATTAAGAAATCTTCATTCTGGTCTAAGTATCATTCGTTATGCCATTCGCTATGACGAATGGCTCCATCTATAATAACGAATGGCTTGATCTGAGACGAATGAGTGTATAGCGAATGACCAAGACCATTCGTGCTTTCTTTGAGACAAATGGAAGGTTCATTCGTTATAGGAACACGCGAGTGTGCCTTATGACGAATGGCTTTATTCGTTGTCTCAATATGACGAATGAATGGATAACGTATGACTAAGGTCATTCGTGACTTCTGCAGGACGAATGGGGGGGGGGGGTCATTCGTTATCAAGACACACGAATGTGTCCCATTCGTTATGGCTGTCTAACGAATGTCCGACGATTCGCTCGGTCATGACGAATGTGCATCAGTCTTATCCAAAACTTTGACTCGGAGGTCAAAGTCAAAATCATCAAGAACACAATTGGTCAACACATATCAGATTTGCAATTATCCTTCAAATCACAACGAAACAACACGATTTTGGTACCAATATGCTCGTATACACATCGCCTACAACCCCAATCAAGCCAAACATTCAAATATCGCATTTAAGTGGTGTATTTGATTCATATATATTAAGTTTCTTTAGGCTATAATTAAACTATCAAATGCTAACGAATTTCCACCAGAATCATCACGTTTGATTCGTGTTTACCATACTCATACAGATCTAAGATTACTAAATGAATCCGAACCTAAATGAACAAGTTTCCGTTATAAACGTACCCTAAACGAGTCGGTTTACGCACGCGATCTAGTTTTGATATTGGCTCTGGCTCGTTAAGATGCTCTAACACTATCAAGATCGGGTTTTAACCTTCGGATCTTGACTCGGGATAAAGGAACGTGCGTGTGTTTTTTGAAGGTGTAGGCTATGGTGTAGAGATAAATAAAAATGGAAAGATTTAGGGTTTAAGGGGTATTTATACTCCTTTAAGCCCATGGACCTAAGGCCCATCCCATCCTTTATTTCATTTTTTAAATGTCCAAGACCACCCTCTAATAATTTATTTATCTAAACCGAAAAACGACACGCTATTGAATGAACGAAATTTCTTTTATTATTATCATCGGAAATAGGATGTTACAAGTTGAGGAAATTGTGAGGGCAAAGGTGTAAGTATTGATTAAAAAGCATATTTTCCTTAGATTAAAACATGCGCTAAATTTTAAGATGCCATTCACTTATGCATTATATATATTATTATTACATTCGGGCTAAATGTCGTGGCTTTCAAAAGGGGTGGTATGGCTGATTGGAGGGGATTTACCGCCCCAAAAACCGCGTAGGGGCTACATGGATTTGGCAGCATGGAGGTGGGATTTAAAATTTTAACGGACAACATGGGTATCATGTTTACAAATGGTGGGGCTCAAATCTAAAGGAGTAGCACTTTAAGTGGCCGCTTTAAACCGCAATGGGGCTTTATAAGCCCCAACTGCAGCCTGATGGTTGGTTATTTTTTACATATTTTAGCTAGTTAATTGTATAGTTTTAGTTGGTTATTTGTACGGACAATGGTATTTCATACGTGTTTATTATGTCACAGGTCACATGATATTAATTTAGTTAATTTGGACTTGTTCGAGAATCACATAATATGGTTTATGGTCCATATGAAAGAGAGCCGTATTGACCCAAATCATATTGATGACTTTAATAATGAACTGTTTTGACCCAACTCACTTTGCTTAGAGCCATACTAATCCAAACTCATTCTAACCCGTAACACGAACCGACCCGACCCGCACAGTTTTCCAGATCAAAAGGTTACATATAGAGTGAGTTGTATAAGGAATGAGAAATCCATGAAAATAAGAGGTTACATTATTATTAGTTCTACTCCTTATATAAATCTTAAATCATATGTAAATAAGCACAATAATACATACAACAAATTCTTACAATATACAGTTATATTCAAATACCTATACAACTTCTTTTCTTACAAGTTTGCATCAAATCCAAAAACATTTCAAAGAAAAGGGGCTAGAAACTTTATGAGCTATACATATACCTGTGAGCTATTTTCAAACAAGGGTTGCAACATATATCTACCAATTCACCATAGCGATAAAAGAAAGTACTTATGTCTCAATATTATACTAAAAAAATCAATTTTTATGTATAGAGGATGCATTTGGTCATGATTGATGTCAAATGAGTACGAAATATGAATCTTTATGTTTTTTTTATATATTTGAAAACTAGTCATCGTATATTTTCATATTGTGTGTTTAAAATATAAATAAATATTATGATTCGACATATTTTTATAAAGAAGGGTGCTCATGTGATGTGGCGTAGAACACATGCAATGGCAATCACGTAAGATGTTAATTATTTAAATAAAAATTATAGCAATGTCATACTTAATTTAAAGAGAACAAAATGCTCCTTTTTATGATATAATTAGTTTTTAAAAGTATTAAAGTATGAAATAGTTATGACCGTTTAAAAATCGTGGGCTCTTGGTTTAAAATAAATGTCGGAAATATAAATATTGTATAAATAATCAAAAGTTGAGGAAATTGTGAGGTCAAAGGTGTAAGTATTGATTAAAAAGATATATTTTCCTTAGATTAAAACATGCGCTAAATTTTAAGATACCATTCACTTATGTATTATATATATATTATTATTACATTCAGACTAAATGCTGTGGCTTTCAAAAGGGTGTGGTATGGCTGATTGGAGGGGCTTTACCGCACCAAACACCGCGTAGGGGCTACATGGAGGTGGGTTTTAAAATTTTAACGGACGACAAGGGTATCATGTTGACAAATGGTGAGGCTAAAATCTAAAGGAGTAGGGCTTTAAGTGGCCGCTTTAAACCGCGATGCGGCTTTAAGGTTAAAGCCCAACTGCAGCCTGATGGTCGATTTTTGATACATATTTTAGCTAGTTAATTGCATAGGTTTAGTTGGTTATCTGTATGGACAATGATACTTCATACGTGTTTATTATGTCACATGTCACATGATATTAATGCGGTTAATTTGGACTTGTAAAAGCACGAGATGAAGACCCAGAATGATTTGCGATAGTGTGTGAACAAAACTAGAGAATCCGGGTAAAATTTGGTTTAACATATCATCTACTGAAAACATATTATCATATGTTGAGCATAGAAGAAGCGTACATCAGGAGTTTTTAAAGTATGGTTTGCTGAATTAGAGTATCATACTCTAAAGTTAGAGTATCATTTGATGAGCCAGAGCACAGTTTGCTGAAACGAGAGTACCATATGCTAGACCAAAATAAACTACGGTATTCAGAATTTAAAAACCCTATATAAAGATAAAGATAAGGTTTGAGAAAAGACAAATCTCTAGAGACTGGAAACTATTCTTGGAGAGTACAGTAATACCAAACATCAATACTTATAGATTAATCAAATTAGACAATTACAAATCATTTGTTTTTAACACAAGAGAAAAACTGTAAAATACAATACTCTACATCCCGTGTATGATTCGAGGAGATTAGCCGCTCATGGTGTTGATGTAATCTTCAATCTTCATGGAGTCCGGAGTTGATTTGATGGAATAATAGTGGTTTTTCCTCTCCAAGAATAGTTTCCAACCTCTAGAGATATGTCTTTTCTCAAACCCTAACTTTATCTTCATATAGGGTTTTTAAAGTGTGAAATCAGTAGTTTATTTTGGTCTAGCATATGGTACTCTCGTTTCAGCAAATGGCAATGGCACTCTGGCTCAGCAAATGATACTTTAACTTTAGAGTATGCTACTCTAATTCAGCAAACCATACTTTAAAAACTCCTGATGTACGCATCTTCTATGTTCAACATATGATATTCTGTTTTCAGCAAATGATATGCTAAACCAAGTTTTACCCAAATTCTCTAGTTTTGATCACACACTATCACAAATCATCCTGGGTCTTAATCTCGTGCTCGTACAAGTCCAAGTTAACCGCATTAATATCCTGTGACATGTGACAAAATAAACACGTATGAAATACAATTGTTCGTACAAATAACCAACTAAAACTATACACTTAACTAGCTAAAATATGTACAAAATAACCAGCCATTACAGCCTACGCGACATAAAAAATTAACACACGTTTTAAAGTCTCTCCACAACGCATAGAATTTCAAAGGATCATGTGAGAAATGATCTTAATGGGCGAAGTACGTGAAATTAGTCAAGGTTATTGATAATACGTAATCAATGACTTATTTTTAAAATGACAAAATTGAAATTAGTAATAATATATCATAAATGCTTTTAATTAACAAAAGTGTAGCTTGAGAAAGTTTATATTGCCTAATTCAATCAATTAGGAAGCTAGTGGAAACATTAATGTATGTTTAATTTTATATTATATGTCTTAGGTAAGTACCATTAGAGTGTATACACTTCATGTCTTTTCTAAATCGAAGTTTGTTCTTAATAATATTTTTTTCTTATATATTTTTAAAACCGATGCCTAGATAATATTAGTTTTGCCTAGACTACATTATGTAGTTACGTATATAATATACCAGGTTAGGTACCCGTGTACCACACATGTTGAAAAAATAAAATTTATTAGCCCGAAAACATAAAAATATATACAAAATGAAAACACATGATATATAAATTTCCATAGTATTTAAGTTAGAACCAGCGTACTGTACATGTGTAACATTCGTTATTTTTTTCAAACCCGTAATCCGACCCGTTTATTTTTCGTTTGTCTCATTTATTATACGAACATTCGTTATTAAATAGGATATCGTTTTCGTTTTAGCATATTTATTTATTTTATTTAATTATTTATTAATAATACTATGAATCATATGCAATTTAACCAAATTCTTTTTCCTCCTTCTCCTCTTCCCCACCGTCACAACGACCTCCAATCCGTGAATTCCGGCTCAAACCAAGGGAATTGATATTACAAAATCATTTTGCCATCCTAAAACACGCTAACCGACACTCTAATTGTGGAATATGATTATCAATTGACAACAAATCGATTTGTTTTAAAACCTTATAACCAACCACGGCCTAATTGATCTTATAACACTATAAGTACACGGTTAGAATGCAATTAAACTCGTCTACAACTTCCTCTGAACCTCACAACCCAAACCCCTAACCCAATTTCAAGTTACAAGGCCGTATAGCACCATGTTTGGATTGTGTTCGTGACCGGAACCCTAACCCACTACTTCACCTTCATTCGTGGCCGTTTTTGGTAATTCAATGGTGTTTTTAGTTTATTGTTAACCAACAAATTTTAACCTCATATTAAATTTAATCAACTATAACTATTAAACCCAATTGGAAATTCTAGGGTTTAATGTTGAAAAGAACATGAATTGGGTTTGGTTATAAGCTTTTATTTTCATCCTTTATACATGTTAGACACTCTAGGCATATGTATATGTAAAAACTCTATGAACCGACCCGGGACGCGGGTTCACGTCCCGCAGGCCTGGTTTTATATTTTATTATTTTTTAAATTCATTTTTAAATCATTTGTTGATTTATATTTGTATATAACATTAGATAATCTTTATTTTGATGAACCGAACCCTGGTTTATTGCTTTCTTGTTTTTGAACCCTTGTTTCCTCATTAATATATATATATATATACACACACAATTTCATTTAATAAATAAGATAAAAATAATATTTTACCACCCGCTTAACAAACTGAACTATTTGATGTTCAAATAAATTTTCCGTTTAACTTTTCCATTAATTATATGTATAATATTTATTTATTTATCAATAATTAATATTTATTTTATCAAACCCCAAATTAAATAATAATAATAATAATAGACGGTAACAATAATAATAATAGTTTGAAACCCTAAACGACTCCAAATCTATTTTAAGTCGATTAGTAACCGTTGTGTCATGTTTTATTAATTTATACTCTCTAGTTACTTATATTATTTACAAATTTAATGATTGTTAAACTACTCATAATATTGATAATTTAACTAATAATATTTAAAATTAAAATTCTACTTAAACTCTATCCATCGTAAGCCTTATAATTATTTCTTTATAATTAATTTATATTATCGTTAAAAATTATGAAATTTCGTCGACGTATCCCGAGGACTCTATCTTAACTTCTTACCGTCGTCTCATCTTTATTATCACGTCTATTCAAGACGCAATTTAATATATGTTTATGTGTGATTATTGCATGCTCTATGATTATGCTCTAAGTGTTTAGATGTTTATTTTATATTTGACGGTTGGTATCTCATCCTCATCTATTCTCAATTAGTATGATCATACATTTACCCAAGTAAATTGATTTTGTATCAATAGGAACATGTCCACATCTATTTAGTTGTTTACATTTTCATACGATTTGTAATGCTCACCATATTTACATATGAAATGTGATTTACCTATCTATATAAATAAACTAAAACATATGTATTCTCACCAACATTCATGTTGGCAAACTCTATTTTAATACATGCTACAGGTATAAGTAACTGTCATTGTTCAAGATCGAAGAAATTAGTTTTACCTTAGGATATTATTCAAAATACAAAAAAATATGATGTATTTGTTTCTTATTATTAAATTTGTGTATTTGTTTAATGTTAATGAAATTAAATAATTATTGTCGCTTTAATTAGTGTCTTTTGAGCTACCGTCCAATCAAATACGTAACGCCCCGACAGTTCCGCAGCCTTTGGTCGGGTGTGACAACATGGTTTAAATTAAAAGTTACACATAAAACTAAAAGAAATGTAAACATGTCAACCAAACATTAATCTTTCATAAAATTTCAAATAATAAAAAAAACAGATAAAAGAGTCTACAAAACATCAGTCGTTTATAAAATTTCAAATTGTACATAAAAAATATTTTAGGGTTCAACCCCATGACTGATCCAAGTTTAAAAAATGCAACCCATTTCGACATATTATCCACAACCTATGTTTTAACTTTTAAGACTTGACAATCTTGTTCAACCCACTTGTTTCACCACCTAAAAGACTTTTAACCACGTGTGATCATATTTTTGACATTATTCCTTGTGAACCGACCTTGCACATAGTGTAGTCAACTTTGTAAAAATTCATGAAACTTGATCAAGCCAGATATAGAAAAACAAACCATCAATAATCGAACAATTGGATATGCTAAGAATGATGACACTTATTATGAAGACTGAATTACCCTCATTTTTTAATAGTTGCATCAAATATTTTGCTTTAGTCATGAATCACATAATATTGTTTATGGTCCATATGAAAGAGAGCCGTATTCACCCAAATCATATTGACGACTTTGATAATGAACCGTATTGACCCAACTCACTTTGCTTAGAACCCATACTAATCCAAACACATTCTAACCCGTAACACGAACCGAACCGACCCACACAGTTTTCCAGATCAAAAGATTACATATAGAGTGAGTTGTAAAAGGAATGAGAAATCCATGAAAATAAGAGGTTACATTATTATTAATGCTTTTAAAAATGACTAAATATGACCCGTTTGACTCAAAAGAGGCATGCAATCATTTCTAGCAGTGGTTGAGCTTTTTTACAAAATCCTTGAGCTTAGAGATGGTATGATCCTAAAATAACATATTTAATTAGTTGCATAAGTTATAGATCATAACAAATTTTAACCATTTGAAAAACACCAGACTTTGTCATACTGTAAATAGCAACAAAAAGACAATCTTTAAACGTTTATAAACATGAGCTTGGCTCGACTTGAAAAACACCAGGCTCGTTTCATGCTCTATTTCTAAAGCTTGAGCCCGACTTACTTATTGTTTATTAGTTATTACCTATTTTACTTATATTTATTTTTGTATATATTTTAACTATAACATTCATATATAAATAATAGGATCGTTTAGCTAGGTTCAAACTCGTTTACTAAACACAGGCTTTTTTAAACTCAGTTTGGTCTTTAGCATTCATTTTACCTGGTTCATTAGCAGGAAGTTAGTTCTGAAGCTGTGTTTAGCTAAGTTGAGATTCCTTATTGCTTGTTCCAACTGTTCAGTCTTTCATTAGCGTATCTAGTCATAGAATATAAATTAGTCCACATATATAGAACGTTTAGAATAGTTATACAACAACAATTTAATCATGCTATAGCAAGTTCAGGTTCATACATATTGCTAAAGATTTAAATCAAGGATCAAGAATAGGTGAACATTTCAACATAATTGAATTATAGAGGCTAAGATTAAGAAAACCAAAGAGAGTATAATTAATGCGACAAAGAAAATTGGTGATTTAAAGAAATAAAATTGGTGTCTCGTTAAATTGACAATATGACAAATAATGTATCAACGAAAAGTTTAGATTGCTTGAAGTAGTTTGTGACTTTGTTCAAGTCCTCAAGTTTTGAGGGTGCAACTTAATCACGGATAGGTTTGTACACAAAAAGTTTTATACATTGAGTCAATGAGTTTATATGTGTTTATTGTTTTCTGTTTTAAGACAAAGCAGGCAAGATCATAAAGCAGGGCCAATGGTAAAAGTTGGTTTGGGCCATCTAATTATCTAAATAAGCAACAGAATATTAATCAAATTTCAAGTATCTTTCAAACCCATGTGTAACTGTGATAGGTTCTTCGTGAAAAGTACTAAGTGAACGGGTCTAATCAGGTTAAAATTTAAAATCCATAATCAAACAATAAAGTTGCAGTTCATAAAGATGAACAGATAATTATGAAACATTCAATTGTATATTCTTGATCAATCATATTCACTAAAAGCTATTTGTTTTAAGTATTCACGGACAAGAAGAACACATATGATTGTGTGTGTTAGTTCATGACCAAAATCCAACAAAACAGATTATGGTATTCAGAAAAAACTAAAAATGATGTTTAACAACATACCTACAAGGATGATAACTGAAAGTATAAATAACATGAAATTAAATCTCACTGAGGCAATTCATCGAGCAACTAGTATGCAAATAAACACAAAACATTTTTAAATTATATGACTGAATTTCAAAATATCCAGACTAAACATATAATATGAGTCCATAGCTGCAAAATCGCAGATAAAAAGAAAATCAACCGACAAAAATGAAGCTCTGACACAAACCTAATATCAGTAATACTTAGAAATTGAAGTGGAATACGAAGGGTTCATAATCTATTAATCTTAATATCAGAATCGATTTAGTGTTAATACAAAACATCATGTTGAAATCAAATTTTCGGGTTCATAACATTGATGAAATAGAAATTGAACAAACCTTCATTAATTGAACATGGTAGCCAGACTGAACTCCTATCCCAATTGTATATCTAGATTTAGATTTAGATTTAGATTTAGATTCGATTTAGATTTAGATTTAGATTAGATTTTTCAAACCTATTATTTAAAGAAATACTTTGTTAGTAAATATTTTATTAAAAAGTATATTAAAGCACTTTGTAATTCTGTTAAATATATATCAATCTGACCCCACTCATTCGTATGAACTTGCAGGGTTTAAGGAATTCAGAAAAATCAATAGGTGTGCTAAATTTTAGGAGGGTTCTTTTAGGCATAGTACAATGTTGGTATGTAGCATGCGGCTACTCCGCATCTATTAAATGCATGTACAAGCATTACAAGCCAATGTTGTAGGAAATTTTGGCTTACTTAAAGGATGAAATAAGAGCATTTTATAATCTGATCCATTGTTAACATAAACTCATACCCATGGCTTTTCTTGTATACATTGCCATTATCTTTTTATTTGTCATTCCTGTTTTGATTTCAATGATAATTTATTCCCATAAGAAACATAGAACTGTTATCCCCACAAATTGGCCAATTCTTGGTATGATACCAGGACTACTTGTAAACGTTAACCGAATCAATGATTACGTCACAGAAATTCTGATAGAAAGTCGTGGTACATTCATGTGGAAAGGCCCTTGGTTTGGCAACATGGACTTATTTCTTACCACAGATCCTTTAGACATCCATCACATTCTTAGCAAACACTTCAACAATTATCCGAGAGGTGACAAATTTCAAAAAATCTTTGATATCCTAGGAGATGGAATAATCAATTCTGATGGTAAGTTATGGGAGATCCGCAACGTTACTTTTTCCATATTTAAGCATGCCGAATTTCAAAGTATGATGGAGAAAATTATCTGGGACAAAGTAGACAATGGGCTTCTACCTATGCTTCAATCTATTTGTGAACGTGGCACTGAGATCGATTTGCAAGATATATTTCAAAGGTTTGCATTTGACAACGTATGCAAACTACTCCTTGATGACGACCCCAAGAGCTTATCTCTTGATTTTCCATATAACATGTGTTTGAAAGCCTTCACAGATGCTGGAGAGGCTCTTTTGCTTAGACATGTAACTCCCCCATGGCTTTGGAAATTGCAACAAGCTCTTCGAGTGGGGAAAGAGAAGAAGTTGAGCGATGCATGGAGAGATCTTGATGAATTCATATACAACTACTTGGCTAAAAAACAAAAGGAGTACGATAGTATGAAACATGATGCAGAAAAGTTTGTTTTTTTTACAAGGATCACGAGTCAGCTTAAATATCAGACTGGCACATCTATGGATCCTACAAAATTTCTCAGGGACACCTTACTGAATCTGATGTCTGCAGGAAAAGATAGCATTGCCGGCGCTCTATCTTGGTTCTTTTATCTTATTGCGAGAAACTCAATTGTCCAAGATAAGATTCTTGAAGAGATTCATACACATTTGGAGGTTAATGCATGTATAAGATGGAACATGAAAGAGTTAGATAAAATGGTTTAACTGCATGGAGCTTTATGTGAATCCTTACGGTTATATCCTTCGATCCCCTTAAACTACAGATCTCCGTTACAACCAGAAATCCTTCCAAGTGGCAACAAAGTTGATCAAAACACCAGCATTATTCTTTGTTTCTATTCTATGGGAAGGATGAAATCAATATGGGGGGAGGATTGCATGGACTTTAAGCCTGAAAGATGGATTTCTAACAATGGAGAAATCAAACATGAGTCATCATACAAGTTCTCGGCATTTAATTCTGGACCAAGAGCTTGTTTAGGTAAGAATATGGCATTGTGTGAACTGAAGATAGTGGCAAGCATGATAATTTACCATTACCACACTCAACTGGTGGAAGGTCATCATGTACTTCCAGCAATTTCTATGGTACTTATGATGAGGGATGGTCTAAAGGTCCGATTAAATAAAAGAAGTGTATGAACTAAATTAAGTTAAATATCTACTTGGAACCGTGTTCGTGCGTTCAATTTGCTTTTGAAACTTAACTAGGAAAACAACTCGCCGCGTTGCGGCGGTGCTGCAATGTAAATTTGGTCGGCATTAGTCAAGTTCATTAGTACAGCGTCACTAAAACAGAAAAAAAAATGTGAACGTTTAAAATTGTATCGGCACACGTACAACTTATGATCAAAATAACACTAACTTGGATACGATGCAGCTTATGATACAAATAATATATTTAAAATGATGTTCACTTGATCGTTAAAATCCGGGCATTACGGTGGTGAGTGGATGTGAATTCGGCCAGTATAGGGCATGTTCGTTATGGTTCCGAAAATAAACGCAAATAATAAATCTTTCAAATTAAAATATGTAAAACAAATAGAATAATAAAAGTTGCATAAAAATCATACAAAAACACATCATAGAAAACATCAGATAACCAAATGAGAAAAGTAAGTAAAGTAAGAAAAAAAAATGGCTGCATAATGAGTCTCGGTGCCTCGAACTTGAGCCTTCTAACTTTTAATATAGCCTATGACTAAACACACAAATAGAACATCCATCAAAGCAAACAAACAAAGTTGTTCAACAATCAAGAGGATAAATAAATAACATAACTAATATAATAAAGTGAAACTTGTGGCACCGACATTTCATTATTAATCTATATAGATAATATTTAATAAACTCAATGTATACTAGGCTATGTTAAGGTTTATTGGTCTGATGGAGTCATATGAATTTTATTATTATTATTTTATTGGTCAAACTTGGTCAAAGGTTGTTGACACGCATATACTGGCGCGAGAATAAGCTTTTAATTTAGACGAAAAGATAATGACACGCACATCTTTTTTTGGCAAGTTATGACATTTTTTAACGACACACAAACGAGTGTCATAAATCTTCAATTTTATAAAATTTATGACATTTTTTAATGACTCGCATAATTGCGCGTCATTAATTGACGCGCGTCATTGTGCGCATGTCATTGAAGGTCTTTTTTCTAGTAGTGACTTAGGGTTTGAATAATATTATTGTGTACTACTAGCAGTTGTGAACACTATATTCATAGCAGCAATGTACCCTAGGTTTCAAGTGGGATAAATAAGGTGCCGTTGTAATTGTTAAAGAATTTGATAACATCTATTTGCATATACTACATTTGGAAGCAACAGATGGTAAAGTTCTAAGACATTGATTATATGAATGCAGTTTAACTGATAACCAGATATTAAGATGTTACACGGGTGAGAGCGGGGAGAGTAAAAGTGAATGAAGGATGGGAAAGAGTTCAACGGTGTAATGGAGGGATAGTTCACACTTCACACACAATCAATATTCCGGAAACTATGTTTTTTCTTGTTACCAACCTGAAGAGGTAGGTCCCAGCAGAGCCCAGTTGGACTCGCAGGACTCACCTTGAAGAGAGACGTCTGCGCAGAAACCAACCGGATCCGTAGGACCCACCATGCTCAGAGACGTGACGTCCTTACGCGCAGTACGCAAGCTGTTCCCGCAGGAAATGCCTCCCAATAGTGTACTCCGCTTGTTCCCGCAGCTGCGGATACAAGCCATCAGGGAAGGCCACCCGCGCAGCAAGGCTACACGCACAAGCACTTAGCTCTCAAAATAATTCAGTAATGTCACCTAAAGAAGGAATGAGCAAAGCCGGGAACAATCCCGCACAAAGGCGGGAGGGGGAATACTCCCGCCCAAATGAGCTAGTCCGTACGATACTGGAGGATCTTTTGTACAGTACCTGACGAGGTATGGGCAAAAGATCTGACCAGAGATACGACAGCTCATTGACAACAGTATGGCGAGCAGCATGCTCTTGTACTGTATGTCACTATTAGCCGCTGCCTACTCACCAACTCCTGTCATACCACGTGCATAGCCTGCAGTTAGTGGAAAAGGAATAGTACACAGCAGGCCTGGTCACTGTCAGCCGCTGCCTACCCACCAACTACTAGCATGGCACGTGCGTAGGCCACAGTTGGTAGAACAGGAATACTATTCAGCCGGCTACACCTTCTTGGAAACCTACCTTCGGCTATAAATACCCCAAATGGTATGATCATCTCATCTTATCTTATCATCTTATCTTATATCTTATACCTGATATCTGCTCTAGTTATTCTCTAAATATACACATTCAAGAGCAATCTAGTCTGATTCTCACGCCGGAGGGTGGTCACAAGGAGGTACCCCCCCTTCTCAGTGACGAGCTCACGGTGTCTGTTTTGCAGGTTATCAGAAGAACCATCTTTGCCGGGTCTAACCCCTCATGGGAAACATCTATTTAACCCCCAGATTATCCGTAATCTGCCCGGGGTCACTTAGTGTTTCTTCATTGGCGCCATCCGTGTATAAAAGCTAGAACTTAATTTCTTTTTTCAGTTTTTTCAAACTTCTGGAAAGATGGTTAAAGGTACTCCGGTCCCACGGATGGTGCCAATGAAGAAATACTAAGTGACCCCGGGCAGATTACAGATAATCTGGGGGTTAAATAGATGTTTCCCACGAGGGGTTAGACCCGGCAAAGATGGTTCTTCTGATAACCTGCAAAACAGACACCGTGAGCTCGTCACTGAGAAGGGGGGGGGGGTACCTCCTTGTGACCACCCTCCGGCGTGAGAATCAGAGTAGATTGCTCTTGAATGTGTATATTTAGAGAATAACTAGAGCAGATATCAGGTATAAGATATAAGATAAGATGATAAGATAAGATGAGATGATCATACCATTTGGGGTATTTATAGCCGAAGGTAGGTTTCCAAGAAGGTGTAGCCGGCTGAATAGTATTCCTGTTCTACCAACTGTGGCCTACGCACGTGCCATGCTGGTAGTTGGTGGGTAGGCAGCGGCTGACAGTGACCAGGCCTGCTGTGTACTATTCCTTTTCCACCAACTGCAGGCTATGCACGTGGTATGACAGGAGTTGGTGAGTAGGCAGCGGCTAATAGTGACATACAGTACAAGAGCATGCTGCTCGCCATACTGTTGTCAATGAGCTGTCGTATATCTGGTCAGATCTTTTGCCCATACCTCGTCAGGTACAGTACAAAAGATCCTCCAGTATCGTATGGACTGGCTCATTTGGGCGGGAGTATTCCCCCTCCCGCCTTTGTGCGGGATTGTTCCCGGCTTTGCTCATTCCTTCTTCAGGTGACATTACTGAATTATTTTGAGAGCTAAGTGCTTGTGCGTGTAGCCTTGCTGCGCGGGTGGCCTTCCCTGATGGCTTGTATCCGCAGCTGCGGGAACAAGCGGAGTACACCATTGGGAGGCATTTCCTGCGGGAACAGCTTGCGTACTGCGCGTAAGGACGTCACGTCTCTGAGCATTGTGGGTCCTGCGGATCCAGTTGGTTTCTGCGCAGACGTCTCTCTTCAAGGTGAGTCCTAGGGGTCCAACTGGGCTCTGCTGGGACCTACCTCTTCACAACCTCTCGAAAACCTGCTCAAGGAAGAAACTTTGGAATGCTTACACACAGTTGGGCAAGAATAGGATCATGTTACGATTATTTGGCGCCAATTAATGCATCTGATGTAGTTATACCTTTGGTGTAGAGAATCGAGACTTGGAAACTTAAGCAAAATTATGATGTATGCTATTACTTTTGTTGTTATGAATTGATCCTTGTAAATTTGATCAATTTTATGAACTTCACCCTTTATTCTACTACAACTCTTTTTTTATTTTATTTAGGAGGTGTTGATTTACTTTGGATTCTGAACATCTTCAAAGTACTGTTGTTAAAACCAATTAAATTATTATTTCATGGAGTTGTTTGGATTCAATATGTCTGAATCGTAATTTAAACAGTATGCTTCGTTTTATTTGGAATCCTATGAAAATATGAATTCGATGTGCATCCTTATAAAAGCTCAACTGCTCAAGTTGTTCTCGAAAATGTCGACCTAAATGCTTTCCAATGCAAGTTGCTAGCTCCCTTCCCGTCCGCTTGTTCATATTTTGTTGCTGTTTCTTTGAGCTCTGATAAAGGTGGTTGAATCTTTTGGTTACCTTATAACGGTGGGTTTGGTTGTTATCCAGGAATGGGTTGGGTTTCGGTATTAATTCGGGTGCGGGTTGGGTTTAGTTCCAATTGCTAATGATTAGTATGTATGTTTTGGTGTAGTAGGCGCCAGCGGCTTCATCTGGTAGTGTAAATGCATATTAACTAATGTTTTTAGCATCAACACATCATATATTTTTATTATTTTATCCAATCCCTATAAACCTGTCCCTACCGTACGAACCAAAGGTGATGAATTAAGGGGAAATCCCTAGAATATCCATTTATCATTCCTATCTCAAAAAATTGTCCATCTTCTTCAAAAATTGTGGGAAGTAACTCAAAGTAATAATCTAGCTGGAATTAAAGGCATGCTCATCACGTGCATATTACCGTTTGCATTTTGATTTATTCTCTCAGCAAATAAAGGAGCCGTTTGAGTCAAGTATTTTATCTTGATTTTATGTTTAGTTTGTTATTGGTTTTCCCTATTTAAATTCATTTGAGTTTATCTATTATGTACGTTCAATTCTCAAGTTTATCAATAAAAGTAACAAAGCTTTGAGAATCATTATCTGTTACTATAATTTGTGTGTAGCTCAATTTTCCATATGATAACCAACATTGTGGTATGAGAGCCACGGTGTGGGTAATAGAAGTCGATCAATTTCTATGTATCCATGGTAGAGAAGGGACATGCGTCAACAATGAACCATGTCATTTCAGTGTTCAAGGGTGAAGGCAATGAACAATGAACCAGAGCATTCGAATGAAGACGATTTTGAAGTCTCAAGAACTTTGGGAATTGGCTGATACCGATGTCACTATTGCCGGTAATGATCAGGCCAAACTCCGTGAAGCGAAAAAGAAGGATGCTAGGGCTATGGCCCTTATCCAACAAGGGGTACATGATCTGTTGTTCTCTCGAACTGCTGGTACTAACACAACCAAAGAAACTTGGGATACACTTTGCCTTGAGTTTCAAGGTGATTCCCAAGTTCAAGGAGTGAAGTTGCAAGGTTTAAGGAGATATTTTGAGAATCTCTTAATGAAGGAAACCGAAAGTGTTGGTGACTATTTCTCACGTGTCATGGCAATAGTCAGCCAACAAAGAGCTTATGGTGAAACTGTTACATATCAAAAGGTGGTTGAAAAGATCATTCGAAGCCTGTCTTCCAAGTATGACTTTGTTGTTCCCTCAATTGAAGGGGCCTATGATTTATCTGAGCTTACTACAGTCAAATTGATGGGTTCGCTTCAATCACAAGAGCAAAGACTAAATAGTCGAATGGCAGGATTGAAGACTTTAGAAAAGTTGGATGAACAGGCCTTGCAAGCCTTTCAACAATATCGAAGATATCCTAATGATAGCGCCAATGGAAGAGGCTGAGGCAAGAGTTTCTTTAGAGGTCGAGGAAGAGGGAGGATTTCAGAAAGAAACAAAGGACCTCAATGTTACAGCTGTAACCGATTTGGACATGTCCAACGTGACTGCTGGTTTGGTGATGATGCTCAAGCTAATGTTGCAGCATATCAGAATGGAGACAATGTTGCAAATCCTCATAATGATGATCAACGTTTATTTATTGCTTGCATTGATGCACCTGTTGTGGGTGAGCCTTATTTTGCCCTTATGCCTCACTCATCTGAACATGGTGCTTCGAATGCCCTTTGGTTCCTTGACTCCGTTTGTTCCAACCACATGACTGGATCAAGGGAGAGCATTACCAAATTGGATGAAAGTTTCACTCTATCTGTTAATTGGGTGTAGGAGTTAGCTATGGTAGGCAAAGGAGAAGTCAAGATTAATGCATCTAATGGCCCGACACAAATACTTAGGAGATGTACACTATGCTTCACAACTATAGTACAATCTCCTAAGTGTAGGTCAATTGATGAGGATGGGATATGGGTTATATTTTGAAGATGAAGCATGCACAATAGTTCACAAACTAACAGGGAAGGAGCTGATGAAGATTCCTTTGGCATAAAACAACATGTTCCTACTAGATGCCACGAAGACTCAAACTCCCGTTAGAAGTGAAAACGTTATCTCAAAGTTATGGCATGCTAGGTATGGGCACTACCATTATAATGGGTTGCAACAACTTCATGAAAAAAGGTATGGTGTATGGGCTGCCAAAGATCAACTTAGTTAATTCATGTGAAGGGTGTGTATTGGGTACACATATTAAGAAGACATTTTACAAAAGCTGACGGAGAGCCACTCAAAAGCTAGAACTGATACACTCAGATGTTTGTGGCCCTATGGAAGCTAATAGCTTGGGAGGTAGTAGATTCTTTTTACTCTTTATTTATGATTTAACCAGTATGTGCTGGATATACTTTATACAAAAGAAGTCTAATGTGTTTGAGAAGTTCAAGATTTTCAAGGCATTGGTAGAGAAACAAAGTGGCTGCTATGTGAAAGTATTGAGATCTGATCGAGGTGGTGAGTACACCTCTAAGAAATTCATAACTTTTGTGAACAACACAGAATAAGAAGTGAGTTAACGCCCCCATACGCCCCAAAACAAAATGGAGTAACAGAGAGAAAGAACATAACCATACTAGAACTCACAAGAAGCTGTTGAAAGCTAAGAAACTGCCTAACTTCTTTTGGGCAGAAGCAGCTGCCACTGCTGTAAGTATTTTAAACTTATGTCCTACCAAATGTCTTAATAACCAAACTCCCAGTGAAGGTTGGTCAGGAAGGAAGCCGTCAGCGCATCATCTCAAGGTCTTTGGATGCATAGCATATGGGTTGGTGCCAACTCAATTAATAAGAAACTTGGATGATGAGGGTGAAAAGTGCATCCTCATAGGGTATTCTCGTAAGATCTTGGAAAATAACATATTTATTTTGGGTTAAAAATATAAACTTTGAAAATAGAAGAACCCAAAAATATTTTAATAATAAATATGGTAAAGAAAAAATAAGATATATATGGATTATATTAAGTTGGAAGAATTCCATATTAAAGGAAATTGGGGAAAGGATTCCATCCCATATGGAAAGAAGAAAGAAAATGGAACTCCTTCACATGGGTATAGATAAGGAAGATAAATTCCATCTCACATGGAAAGTAGGAAATATTTGGAAGCTCCTTATAAGGAGTTGAGTTTCCATAATAACATTCTTATATGCCATGCATGCGCCAGTGGTCCAGCGGAGGGTGTGAAGCACCCGCTGCGCACGGGCTCGGGCACGGACACGGGCGAATGGCGATATGTGACCCTTTAATGGCGCACTTTGCACGATCGCATCGCCACTTGAGAGCTGCCTTATTGTTTTTGTAAAATGGAAGTAAGATCAGGACGTGACAAGTCATCAAAAGTAAAGGAACTAAAAAGAAAATTTTGGATTTCAAGACCCATCTTGATACGTGATGGATCAGAAGATAACCCATCGCGATACGCGATGGGTACATCACGTTACCCTAGGATGGGCGGTCTCGCAATACACGATCACTTAACCTTTTGGGTCATGACCAGGTGAAGTAATCGTGGACACGTGTCCAACCATGTGGCAACACGTGGCAAGCCTACTAGGTGACCAATCAGACCTAGTGGGCGGCTTCGCGATACGCGATGGCCTAACCAAAGTTCCATCACGATGCGTGATGGAATATAATATTCATAGGTGGTTAAAAGATTCATCACGATAGGCTACCTAGAATTGACGACCTATTCGATCAATTGTAGGGATCGAGCTACTTTTCTAATAGACTTACGTTCAAGATATCATCAATTGAAAGTTCAAGAAGATGACATTCCAAAGACGGCATTTCGCAATAGGTATGGACATTATGAGTTCACCGTAACGCCGTTTGGACTCACTAATGCCCCAGCCGCTTTCATGGACATTATGAACATAATTTGCAAACCCTATTTAGATAAATATGTAATCGTATTCATTGACGATATACCCCTTTATTCTAAGTCGGAAGAAGATCCAAAGTGCATCGTACGATCTTACTTGATATACTTAGGTACGAAAAATTGTACCCTAAATTTTCAAAGTGCGAATTCTCGCTTCATGAAGTATAATTTCTTGGTCATGTGGTTAATGCCACAGGAATTCAAGTAACTGCTAAGATTGAAGCGATATCTAAGTGGGAAATTCCAAAAATGCCAACCAAAGTCCAAAGTTTCTTAGGTTTGGTGGGATACTATCGAAGATTCATTGAAAATTTCTCACGTATAGCCTTTCCTCTGACTCCGTTAACTCGAAGAACGTCAAGTATGAATCATAAACTAAGCAGCAAGAACCATTTGACTTACTTAAACAAAGGCTAACCAACACACATATACTGGCCTTACTATAAGGTACGGAAGATTTTGTTGTATTTAGTGACGCATCCCATTCAGGCTTAGGATGTGTACTAATGCAAAGAAAGAAAGTAATAGCTTAGGAACGGAAACGGCCAAAGGGCGCAATGTGGCGCTTTGATGGCGCACTTAGCACACTCGTATCGCCCCTTGAAAGCCGCCTTATTGTTTTTGGAAAATGGAAGTAAGATCAACACGTGACAAGTCATCAAAAGTAAAGGGACTAAAAAGAAAATGTTGTATTTCAAGACTCATCACAATACGCGATGGATTTGAAGATAACCCATCGCGATACGCGATGGGTACATCACATTGCCCCAGGAAGGGCGGTGTCGCGATACACGATCACTTAACCTTTTGGGTCATCGCGATACAGGCGAAGAAATCATGGAAATGTGTCCAACCACGTGGCATGCCTACTAGGTGACCAATAAGACCTAGTGGGTGGCTTCGCGATACGCGATGGCCAAACCAAATTTCCATTGCGATACGTGATGAAATATAATATTCAGAGGCGGTTAAGAGATCCATCGCTACACGCGATGGATCCCCTTTTTAGCCCATCGCGTATCGCGATGGGTCATAATCTCAGCCCTATAAATAGTGGTGTCGGACTCTGCCTTATGCATCCCAAATCACACTTGCTTCGATTCCGACGTTCCGACGATCGTTTCTCGAAGTGCGTGCAAGTGTTGAAGCTTTGTTTATTTGTATTCTCGACTAACCATCGACAAGTAGAAGTGTTGCCCGTATCAAGCTTAGGCATTTCACATAAGCTAGCCATATAAGGTAGGATTACTGCCTGATTATTTTATTATATATGGCTTAGACCCTAGTCGGGGGTATAGTCTATACCTTGATGAGATAATAAGTGAAATATAATTTTTATAAGACAAGGGTACAGAGAAAATATTATTTATTTATAATTATAAATATTTTATAATGTTTCTTAACGAAGAAGAAACTTAGTATGTATGTTTCTTAATGAAGAAGAAACGTAGTTGTAAGGCCCCGGTCCCGGTGCCCTACTTTGGTGTTGGATTTACTCATAAACACAGTTTTAAATATCAGAGTTTAATTAAACTTTCACAGAATAAATAAAACTTCAATCATTCGCTACAAAACATTCAAACCTGTCTTTAAAAACATAACATAAAAATATCTTATCTAAACATCGTGACAAATCTTCAAATGACAGCTTCCACAATTCCTGCCATGTGTCCCCTTTAAGCTAGTTGCTTCAGTCTATTTACCTGTGTGCATACTAAAAGTCAGCTATGCTGAGTGAGTTCTAGTTAATCAGAAAACATACTTTCATACACATATATGTGCCCGAAGGTACGTATTACATACTTAACCTGTTTATCATTCTTCCATATATACATACATTCATTCTTTCATACTTTCTTTCTTTAATATACACAGTACATCCATAACCATTCTTATATTATAAAGATCATTTCACCCTACATACCCCGGTTATTATTATGGTATGTTACCCTCCATCCTAAGATATTATAAGGATGCGGTCTTTCCATGCAACCATACCATACCTTTCTTTATATTTATTTTTATAACTTTCATGAATACTCTAAATCATTCATAAAACATACATATATCATTCATGCATCATATATAAAACAATCCCATCTTCTAACGATCACCTTTCCTGGCGATACGTGCAATATCGGAAGATCGTTCACGCACCAACATGCATTCATTAATAACCTCAATCACTATCACATAAATCATAGAAGGCATACACTTACCAAGCCCCAATAACATAGCAAGGAAAGGGGCTAGAAACTCACATGGGTCCTGCTTCTTTCGAAATTGATTGTAGCACATTTCTTCAGTTGGGCACGGCTAACAATGTAATAAGTATAAGTATCAATTAGCTACTCTTAATTATATTATATTTCTAACTCATTTCCCGTTACCTTTCCTTATTAATTAATTACATATCTTTAGTTCATATATCGTATGAGTCCATATCTATCGTTTACATACGTATCGCTGTTTATCTTTCGTTTATTTTGAATTACATTCTAGCGTATAAGTTATTCCCAAAGTGTAAGTTGTTTCCAGTGTATAAGTTCTAGCGTGTACATCCTACATATACGTCCATACATATATACGTCACACTTATACATATACGGCTTACATGCATACATACAATATATATATATATATATATACGGGCATGCATATACGGGTTACACATACATATAGGCCATATATATATACGGCTTGCATACTTATGCGTTGCTTAGACATATACGACGTATATACTTGTACGCCTGTATAAGTTCAGTTCAGTTCAGGTCCTTATTACGTGTTTTTAAGGTTCTTCTTTGATTCCAGCGCCATCAGCCATCGTTAACCACCATGGTTGGTCCGGGTTTGATTGTTTATGACCTAGGTAGCTTCGGGGTGTCCAGATCTGAGCTAAGGTGGCCCTTAAGCTCATTTTTGGTTGATTAAACACCCGATTAAAGCTAGATCTAGATTCAAACGGATCATTCAGCATCCCGAGGCTGCGGTGTTAGGTTCTAAATGATTTCTGCTAAGCTTCAGGCAAAATAGACTTCGTTTACCAGTTCTTTTCACGAACCGAACACTACTCGTTTTACCTGAAACGAACCAACTAACCCGTTTACTCACAAGTTCATTAATTTATCAATAAACGTGGCCTGTTCTATCATCCTACCAGTTTTCATGCAAATCCGTACGCGAAAAGTCAACCTTTGTAACAAAAACGTACCTTTGATGTTTATGTTTGAATCACTCGAATAGACCAAAACCATATCAATCGAACTCGAATTTGAATGATTCAAATGGACACGGAACCTGCACGCACCGATCTACAAATCCACAAGCTCGCCTTCACCAAAAACGCCGCTACAGTCGCGAAAAAGCTAAACAGTGGCCGGAAAATTCCATTTTTAGCTGTTACGATTTTGCTGATGAAAACTAGACTTCTCAACCTCTTATCGAAGATCTGATTAGTAGAAATCTTCATTTATATGCCATGAACACTCAGTTAAAATTTGAGACCGATCTAACTGTTAGATTCTCGGGAATCGTCTTGTCTTTGTGGGTGGTTTTCTCAAAAACGGGAATTGGGTTAAGAATGTGTTTGGAGGCTAGGATGATTATCACTAAGATGAAAATGTTTAACTTTTCATCTAATGACACTTATTACCCTCCCACTTTAGATAATTACATTTATCTTATTTAATTTAATCAAACACAATTCCTATAAATATCGACGAAACTTGGAATGTTACAGTATTGCTTTATTAATGAATTTTTTGGACTAAACGTCCAAGTATAAAGAAATAATTATCAAGGTAATGATTATGCAAATAGACTAAAGGTCTAAAGCTAGATCGTTAATCTACTATTTACACTTGGTTATTCTCGTAATATAGGTCTGAGGTAACTTCAAAACAAAATCAGTGAAAGCGATGATCAAAACAAAGGTGAATACGCTCATAACTTTAAAACTCTTTAGTCGTGTCATTTACCCATAAACCAAAGTTTACATGGGCTAGTTATATACCCCACCACGCGTGGTACCAGGTTCCAGTCTCATTGAGCCAGTCTATAAGGATGTGAGGGCTGTACTAATGTAATATAATTGGTACTCCGGTCTAGAGGGCCACTGATTGTTTCGAGTATGAACTAAAGGTTTTCGTAAATGTTTAGCATCAGCATCTTCACTAGCATGTGTTGCTGACGTATTTAATAAACTGTTTTACAGGTAACCAAGGGTAGATGTTTGGAGTTGGAGTCTAGTCGTTAGACGATCTGATGGATCATGAAGTTTTATTATTAAAATATTATAAATTATGGTTTATAACTTCAACTCTTTTGTAACAAACTAACGGGTGTTTAATTCCCGTCTTTTGGAATATATTAATATTTTAATCGTAACATCCGCTTTACAACCTTAAACTCTGATATATTTACAAAACAGGTACCAACTATTAGTTACACGCCTATACCCTAAGTTGGGGTGTGACAGGTTGGTATCAGAGCCATCGATCTTAGCGAATTATGCATTTAAACGTACCTATGCTTTGATCAAGGGATAAGTTTCAATATTTTATTATATTATAGGGATAAGATAGGTTGGTATTCTTTCCTATTCCTCATCGTTCTATAATTCCAAAAATAGATGTCATTCAAGAAAGTGATAGACGACTTTATGCGCGACGCAAGAAGAGCTGGTCACCCCGAGCCAATACTCCCTGAGGAAAACATGAGTGAAGATTACTATGCATATTTCTTTAGTCAAGACTGTCCAATCATACCTGTAGTTCCATATGGAAGTCAACCTATTCTCCCTACACGGAGCAAATGCCAATTCGCATACCAAGTGATCCACCAACTCACGAATATCATCATTCTGATTTTCTAGACTATCATCCTTCCAATAAAATACAAGTTGATAAGCCTATCAAATCTGAATCCGAGAAAGACACATCCGGTTGGATGCAGTGTCATTCCGATCAACGAAGGTGGCATTTCAGAATTCCAACTTATAACCCAACACATTCCAATAATGATTCTATAGCAGGTCCATCAAGGAGACCTAAGATGAGGGTGATGCAACCTTAAGAAAAGGTGGAAATACAAGTGGATCTAAACAAAGATGATGAAGAGATGTGGACGGAGGAAGAATCTGAAGAAGATCCGGAGGAGGAAGAGGAAGAAATCTCTGAAGAAATAAGCACCCCAAGGGAAGGGCCTTCAACCAATTCCAGATGTGACTGTCCACCCAATGAAGCTTGAAACTTGTCCGCACCCTTTCTTCCACATGACTCCATGTTACGATCCTCAAGACCCATACGTGAAATGTATCCAAGGGATTAAAATCAGGTTCCCACTTGACTGCCCTCCTTTTCAAGGTTTTGTCCCCACTATTTCCAAACAGGCAGATGAGTTAAGACAACAGGCAGCAGCAGCAGCAAAAACTTTCTTTGATTACCCATTCGAGGCTACTTCATCCCCATACCCGAAAAATCACTATGATGGAAAACCGTGATCCACCACCACAATATGGATACCCAAATATCGTGCCACAATCGCCAGAAGAACATCTTTATCGAGCCTTACATGAAGCCGATGACTTATGGAAGAAGATTGCCATTGAAGGGAGCAAGAAGAAGAAGGTTGGAAATAAATTACTACAGAAATGGAGTAAAATGAAGAAGATGATCAAGGATTTCATGAGAGATTAGAAATTTTGCCCGTTTGTGTTTGTATCGTTTGTTTTCGTGTCAGTCTTTGTAATATACTCTATCATTAGGATTCGTAGTTATAATCGTTTGTATGATATTCCGAGTTGTGTTTGTAAGATATTCTATCTACCCGTATATAAATAAATATATTTGGCCCTAAATTTATTCTTTATAATTACAGATGTTGAACCAAAATAATCCTTCACAAAACCAAGAAGTTTCTAATGCAAGAAGCAATCAATCTAGAACTGAACCTGTTCAAGAGATTCCTGATAATCTAATGATAAAAATGCAAGAAATGATAACACACGCTATGAATCCATTGATTGAAGCTATGAAATATGGTTCAGTTCGCAAAAGTGAAACTCGACAATCTCACAGGACCATACGACCCAGGAAAACCATTAAAACTAAGACACATCCTAGCCCTACCCACCAAGATGAAGAAAGTGACCAAGGATCGAATGTTGGTGATAACTTTAACCAAAAATTTGAAAAGAAACTTAGGATTGATGGTTGGAAGAGATGGAATCGATCGTGGTAATAAGCAAGTGTACTGAGAAGGAGAAGATTCAGTATACTTCTCAAATGTTTATAGGTGAAACGTTAGAGTGGTGGAACACTCTAATCATGTCTAAAGGAAAAGAACCTATGTACCAGTTGACGTGGGAAGAATTTAAAGAATTGGTGATGCATAAATTTTGTCCAATGCACGAAACAGACTTAATCCAAACCAAGTTCTTAAACCACAAGGTGGTCGGGACTAATCTGAAAGACTACAATACTAAGTCCCAAGAGTATTATAGGTTGGTGCCTTAATTAGTTACTCTCGAGTCAAGTAAGGTTACCCATTACATCTGTGGTTACCACGAGAAATACAAGACATGGTGAGGTCTCATTTGCCGTAGACTACCGATTCCGCCATGGAACTGGCCGGTTACTTGATGAATGGTTTGATTTGGAACAAGGGGGAAGACAAGAAAGGAGATGGTGAAGGAAGGAAGGATACCTGCATCAAGGGTAAACAATTGGAGAGGAAGAAGGGAGGATTTATTCAAACAATTCCTCTATGCAAGACTTGCAAAAGTTGCCATTTGGAGCAATGCAGATATGAAGCTTCTACTTCAACGACAAAAGTTTGTGATTCATGTACACGACCAAGCCATCTAGCAGCAAATTGTTGGAAGAAAAACATGACTTACTTTAATTGCAAGGAAATGGGGCATCTCAGTTTCGATTGCCCTAAAAATAATACTTTGGTAGGAGGAACTGGGGAGGTGTAGGAGGAAGTGGCACAAAGAATGACGGAAATAAAGGAAATGCTTGAGTCTTTGTACTCGACACCAAGAAGGTTGTAAACATACCAACCATCACCGATACGTTCTTAGTTAATAACGTTTATGCTAGAGTTTAATTTGATTCAGGTGCAAACCAAGGTTTTATAGATTATAATTTTTGTAGTCTATTAAACGAACCTTTAACGAAATTGAATGAAACTTTAAACGTTGAAAAAACCAATGGTGAGACAGTTAAGATTTCCGAAACTTTAGAAATGGAAAGATCTTGTTAGCAGGTATTGTCATACCCGTTCAATTATCACCCGTGACATAAGCCGGATTTGATAAAGTTCTAGGAATGGACCGGTTATCCGATAATCATGCTCGTATCATCTGCAATAAGAAAACCATAGAACTACAAGCTCCTGATAAACGAAAAATACAAATTGTCGGTGACAAAGATGCTGGTCAAGTTAGCATAATTTCCATGATTAAAGCTAACAAATGTCTAAACCAAGGTTGTTTAGCATTCATGGCCTACGTTACTGAAGAGCCAAAACTAAAAGAGATGAAAGATGTACCTATAGTTGTTGAATTTTTAGACGTTATTCCCGATGAGTTACAAGGTATACCACCTAATCGAGAAGCCGAGTTTAGAATAGACTTGATGCTTGGAACTGCACCTATAGCCAAAGCTCCATATCGTTTAGTTCTGACAGAAATGAAAGAGTTGAAAACAATTGGATGAGCTGCTGGAAAGAGGATTCATTCATCCAAGTTTGTCTCCTTGGGGGAGCTTCGATAATATTAGTCAAGAAGAAAGACGGATCCATGAGAATGTGTATTGATTAAAGAGCCTTGAACAAAGTAACTATTAAGAATCGATATCCGCTACCTAGAATTGACGACATATTCGATCAATTGCAAGGAGCGAGCTACTTTTCTAAAATAGACCTACGTTTAGGATATAATCAATTGAAAGTTCAAGAAGAAGACATTCCGAAGATGACACTTCGTACAAGGTATGAACATTATGAGTTCACCGTAATGCCGTTTGGACTCACTAATTCCTCAGCCGCTTTCATGGACATGATGAAAAAAATTTGCAAACCCTATTTTGAAAATTTGTAATCATATTCATTGACTATATACTCATTCATTCTAAATCGAAAGAAGATCACAAAGTGCATCTTAGGATCCTACTTGAAATACTTAGGAATTAAAAATTGTATGCTAAATTTTCAAAGTGCGAATTCTCGCTTTATGAAGTAAATTTTTTTTTCCATGTAGTTAATGCCAAAGGAATTCAAGTAGACCCTGCTAAGATTGAAGCGATAGCTAAGTGGGAAGTTCCATAAAAACACCAACCAAAGTCCGAAGTTTTTTAGGTTTGGCGGGATACTATCGAAGATTCATTGAAAATTTCTCACGTATAGCCATTCCTCTGACTTCGTTAACTCGAAAGGACGTCAAGTATGAGTGGGGAACTAAATAGCAAGAAACATTTGACTTACTTAAGCAAAGGCTAACCAACGCACCTATACTGGCCTTGCCATAAGGTACGGAAGATTTTTTTGTATTTAGTGACGCATCCCATTCAGGCTTAGGATGTGTACTAATGCAAAGAAAGAAAGTAATAGCTTATGCTTCTCGTCAATTAAAAGTTAACGAAAAGAATTATACAGCTCAAGATCTAGAGTTAGGTGCCATAATTTTCGCCAAAAACTATGGAGGCACTATCTCTATGGAGTTAGATTTATCGTGTACACTGATCATAAGAGTTTAAAACACATCTTTGATTAGAAAGAGCTTAATATGCGTCAAAGAAGGTGGACGGAAACCTTAAATGATATTGAGAAATCATCTATCATGAAGGTAAAGCCAATGTGGTGGCTGATGCGTTAAGCCGAAAGGAACATGAGATACCCAAGAGGGTTCGAGCTTTAAGTTTAAAACTTCAAATATATCTTATCGAGCAAATTAAGAAAGCTCAAGAGCAATCCATTGAGGAAAATAACATCTCCGAAGAAAAGCGTAATGGCGCAATTTTCTCTCTAGTCAAGGAAGATGATGGTAAAATCAAACTTGGAAATAGAATCTGGGTAACAATAATCTACTTTAGAAGATAATGAATGAAGCTTATAAGTTGAAATACATGATGCACCCCGGTAGCGATAAGATGTACCAGAATCTTAAACCTAACTACCGGTGGAATAAAAAGAAGAAAGACATTGCTCTGCATGTATCCAAGTGTCTAACATGCTTACAAGTAAAGGCCGAACAACAAAAGCCTTCGGGTTTTCTTCAGCAACCCGAACTTCCCATTTGAAAATGAGAAATGATAACCATGGACTTTATAACAAAACTTTCAAAGACTACTCGTCAACATAATGCAATCTGGGTTGTCATTGATATGTTAACCAAATCCGCTCATTTCTTACCTATCAACGAGTCTTACTCTATGGATAGATCGGCACGAATATAGGTAAACAACATCGTATCATTACGCGGTGTTCCGTTATCTACCATATCTGATCGAGATAGTAGATTTACATCTCATTTTTGGTACAGTTTCAAAAAGGCGTTAGGAACTCAATTAAATCTTAGCACTGCTTATCATCCTCAAATTGATGGGCCGAGCAAAAGAACAATTCAAACGCTTGAAGATCTGCTTGGAGCTTGTGTGATCGACTTAGGAGGAAGTTGGGACGATCATCTTCCCCTGATGGAATTCTCATATAACAATAGTTATCACACAAGTATTCAAATCGCGCCGTTTGAAGCTTTGTATGGACGAAAATGTAGAACGCCGGTATGTTGGTCTGAAATGGGAAATAACCAGGACCCGAAATAGTCCAAGCAACCACGGATAAAGTGTTACAAATCCGTGAGGGACTTAAGAAGGCTAGAGATCGACAAAAGAGTTATGATGATGTTCGTCGTAAGCCATTGAAATTTTACGTAAGCGATAAGGTATTATTAAAAGTATCACCTTGGAAAGGTGTTATTTGATTCGGAAAGAAAGGAAAACTAAGTCCACGTTTTGTTGGATCATTCGAAGTGCTTGAGCGAATCGGAACTTTAGCATATCGTTTATGTTTTCCCGAAGAAATGAAAGGAATACACGACGTGTTCAATGTTTCTAACCTACGTAAGTGTTTGGCTGATGATTTAGATATGCTTTTAAGAGATGTTGAAATCAACGAAATTATGAAATTTGTAGAACAACCTCTACAAGTTGAAGACTTTAAAGTTAATAACCTTAAAAGGTGAAACTAAAGTTAGTCAAAATAAGATGGAATTCTAGAAGAGGACCAGAGTTGAGTTTATATGGGAATTGGAATCTGAGACGAGAAAGAAATACCCGCACCTATTTTAACGAATCTCAAGGACGAGATTCATTCCAAGGTGGGGAGGATGTAACATCTTGAAATATACCATATTTATTTTGGGTTAAAAATGTAAACTTTGAAAATAGAAGAACCCAAAAATATTTTAATAATAAATATGGTTATGAAATAATAAGATATATATTGATTACATTAAGTTTGAAGAATTCCATATTAATGGAAATGGGGAAAGGATTCCATCTCACATGTAAAGAAGGAAGAAAATTGAACTCCTTCACATGGGTATAAATAAGGAAGATAAATTCCATCTCACATGTAAACTAGGAAATATATCGAAGCTCCATATAAGGATTTGAGTTTCCATAATAACATTCTTATATGCCATGCATGCACCAGTGGTCATAGCGGAGGGTGCGAAGCACCCGACACGGATGCGCACGGGCTCAGGCTCAGGAACAGGCACGGGAACGGGCGAAGGGCGCAATGTGGCGCTTTGATGGCGCACTTCGTACAGTCGTATCGCTGCTTGAGAGCCGCCTTATAATTTTTGGAAAATGGAAGTAAGATCAAGACGTGACAAATTAAAAGTAAAGGAAATAAAAAGAAAATTATGGATTTCAAGACTCATCATAATACGCGATGGATCTAAAGATAACCTATCGCGATACGCGATAGGTACATCACAATACCCCAGGATGGGCGGTGTCGCGATACACGATCACCTAACCTTTTGGGTCATTGCGATACGCGATGACTAGACGAAGTAATCGTGGGCACGTATCCATCCACGTGGCAACACGTGGCCTACTAGGTGACCAATCAGATCTAGTGGGCAGCTTCGCAATACGCGATGGACGAACCAAAGTTCCATCGCGATACGCGATGGTATATAATATTCAGAGGCGGTTAAGATATCCATCGCGATACGCGATGGATCCCCTTTTCAACCCATTGTGTATTGCGATGGGTCACAGTCTCAATCCTATAAATAGGGTGTCTGGCTCTGCCTTATGCATCCCAAATCACACTTCACATATAATATCTCGATATTCGTGCCTCGATTCCGACATTCCGACGATTCGTTTCTCAAAGTGCGTGCAAGTGTTGAAGCTTTGTTTAGTTGTATTCTCAAGTAACTGCCGACAAGTAGAAGTGTTGCCCGCATCAAGCTTCGACATTTCACATAAGCTAGCCATATAAGGTAGGAGTACTGCTTGATTATTTTATTATATATGGTTTAAACCTTAGTCGGGGGTATAGTCTATACCTTGATGAGATAATAAGTGAAATATAATATTTATAAGACGAGAGAATATAGAAATATTAATAATTATAAAGATTTTATAATGTTTCTTAACAAAGAAGAAACTTAGTATATATGTTTCTTCATGAAGAAGAAACATAGTGTTTTATCAATGAATGTTATGGACTAAAGGTCCAAGTATAAAGAAATAATTATCAAGGTAATGATTATGCAAATAGACTAAAGGTCTAAAGCTAACATGTTGATCTAGTATTTATACTTGGTTATTCTCGTACTAAAGGTCCGAGGTAACTTCAAAAAAAATCTGTGAAAGGGCTGATCAAAACAAAGGTGAATACGCTTATAACTTTAAAACTCTTTAATCGAGTCATTTACCCAGAACCAAAGTTTACATGGGATAATGTATCCCTAAAACTTTAGTATCTGTTGGAAATTGGGCTAGTTATACGTGTGTTTGTATCCTTACATATGTGGGTAGAGGGTATGCATACCTTACCACGCCCGGTACCAGGTTCCCTTCTCATTGAGCCGGTCAATGTGGTTATGAGGGCTGGACTAATGTGATATAATTGGTACTCCGGTCTAGAGGGCCGCTGATTGTTTCGATTATGAACTAAAGGTTTTCATAAATCTTTTAGCATAAATCTTTTAGCATCAGCATGTTCACAACATATGTTGCCGACGTATTTTATAAACTGTTTTACAGGTAACCAAGGGTAGATGTTTGGAGTTGGAGTCGGAGTCTAGCCGTTAGACGATATGATGGCTCATGAAGTTGTTATTATTATTAAAATATTGTAAATTATGGTTTATAACTTAAACTCTTTTGTAACAAACTAACGGGTGTTTAATTCCCGTTTTTTGGAATATAATATATTTTAATCATAACTTCTGCTTTATAACCTTAAACTCTTATATATTTACAAAACATGTACAAATTATTGGTCACACGCATAAACCCTAAGTTGGGGTGTGACAATTCTAATCAAAGCAAAGGGTACCAGTTATATAACCCTGTGACTAAAAAGATACTAACTTGAAGAGATGTTGTGTTTGTGGAGGATGCCAATTGGAATTGGAATGGAGAGTGTATTAATTCAAGCTATCAATTTTTACAAGATCCATCGTATGAGCCTATGGTTACAACCTTAGGTAATTCATCTAATAGTGAGCATATATGTGTCTAATTCTTCTTCCATGTCTACACCAATGCAAGGTCTTTGTACAAGAAGTTTTGAGCAATCTGGTGTTGGATCATCCAACACAACTCACATTCAAGTTCCGGTGCAACTTCTACTCCCATCAGGTACAAGACATTACATGAAGTATATGCCAACTGTCAGTTTGCTCTCACAGCAACCGATCCCATTACTTATGATGAAGCTTCAATCAAGGCTGAGTGGCAACAAGCAATGATGGAAGAATTTGAAGCAATACATAAGAACAACACTTGGAAGCTAATGAAGTTACCTGCTCATAAGAATGTTGTAGGGCTCATGTGGCTTTACAAGACGAAAGTTGTTTCAGATGGAGAGAATTTAAGGCATAAGGCCAGGTTGGTGGCCAAAGGGTACTCTCAACTAAAAGGTTTGGATTTTGAAGAAACGTTTGCACCGGCGGCACGGTTTGAAACAATCAGACTCATTCTTGTAGTGGCTGCACATCTAGGTTTGGACTCTACATCAACTAGATGTGAAATCGGCATTTCTTAATGGCGAGTTAGACGAAGACATATTCGTTCAACAACCTGAAGGTTTTGAGGTGGAAGGAGAAGAAGACAAGGTGTATAAACTCAATAAAGCCCTCTACGGGCTTAATCAAGCTCCAAGAGCTTGGTACTCCAAGATAGATTTACATTAAATATGAAAGAAGTCAAAATGAGCCTACATTATACATTAAGAAAACCAACAGTGATATAATGTATGTGTGCTTGTATGTAGATGACATAATTTGCACAAGTCTAACAAAGAAATTGTGAATGAATTTAAGGAAGGTATGATGAAAAAGTTTGAAATGACAGATTTGGGTTTACTTTCAATCTTCCTTGGGTTGGAGATTCACCAAAGTGAAGAAGGCATCTTTGTTGGTCAAGAAAGGTATGCTCTAACCTTACTTAAAAAGTTTGGCATGGCTAACTGTAATTTGGAAGACACACCTATGAATAGAAATGAGAAGCTTCAATGGGATGATGGTGATTATGCAGAAGAATTAATGTACAGAAGTCTTATTGGTGGACTAATGTACTTAACCCATACTAGGCCAGACATAGCTTATTCTGTGGGCCTAGTAGCAAGATACATGCAAAGTCTATTGAAAATTCATCTGGGGCAGCTAAAAGAATACTTAGGTATGTTGCACAAACAACAAAATATGGTTTATGTTACATGACAGCTTGTAAGGAGCAGAATGTGAGGCTCACTGGATTCACTTATAGTGATTGGGCAAGTAATATAGATGATAGAAAGAGTGTGTCTGCTCATGTATTTAACCTTGGAAGTGAATCTGTCACTTGGAGTTCAAAGAAGCAACATATTGTTGCTTTGTCAGCAACTAGTGCAGCATGTCGGGCAATCTGGATAAGAAGAATTTTGGAGGATCTGGGTCACAAGCAAAATGAAGGTACTACTATCTATTGTGATAGTAGCTGTACGTGCTATATGTTTGTCAAAGAATCCAGTTTTACATAATCTATCTAAGCATATTGAAATAAGGTTTCATTTCATTAGAGAAGTTGTGAATGAAGGTCAAGTGAAATTAGAATTTTGTGGCACTCATGAACAAATTGCTGATGTCCTAACCAAGGCTCTTAACAAGGAAAAGTTTGAATATTTTCGTGCAAAATTAGAATTTTGTGGCATTCAAGGTAATAATCCAGCTGGAATTAAAGGCATGCTCATCACGTACATGTTACCATTTGCATTTTGATTTATTCTCTCAGCAAATATAGGAGCCGTTTGAGTCAAGTATTTTATCCTGATTTTATGTTTAGTTTGTTATTTGTTTTCCCTATTTAAAGTCATTTGAATTTATCTGTTATGCACGTTCAATTCTCAATTTTATCAATAAAAGTAACAAAGCTTTGAGAATCATTTATCTGTTTCTATAAATAGTGTGTTGCTCAATTTTCCATCTGATAACCAACAAAAATTCCCTAAATGTCCATCTAGATACCTGCGTCACCGACGGTCTTTCACCATTGCGCGACACTTTTGTAGACCAATAAAAAACATACATGTGCGCTTCTTTCCAGCATCGACGACCGTTTCCTTACAAAACCGGTGGTGACCAGCCCCCTGCCGGAATACTATTCTTATCCTGGTTCGCAGGTTATTGGATAAACACATAGCTAGATTTATTCCTTTTTATGTTCTTAGATTCCATATCCCAAAAGAAGAAAAACACAGATTTAAGATTATTCATCAAACTCTAACACAATTAAGGCCAAGGGAAAGTAATCGTAAAGCGTCTCAGTCAACAAGAGCATCTTTTGCAGTCCGGCGTCAACAAGAGCATCTTTTGCAGTCCGGCCTTTCTGCTGGGGACACACGAAGCTAGAATCCGTCGGTTTCGCTGGAATATTTAAAAAATGGGTCATTGTTGATGGAAAGTTTAACATGTTAACTTTCGACATCCGACGGGAACATCGACGCTGACTGTCGGTTCCGACGGGGACAGTTTCGTTGCAATACCGTCAGCACCTCATCTTTATTAACTTACACCGTCGGAGCTCGAGTAAAAATGGGGAGGTGGACTTTGTTTATTGGCTGAAAAGAAAAACGTTCGTGTAACAAAGAATAAGTAGGGACGACGATATTCATTGTGGACAATTTTCGAAATGTTTTGATTGTTAGACATTTTGTTGAGTTGGTAAGAGAGAATGGGCAATTAAGGGATTTTCCCTTTTATTAAAGGTGATGAATATAACATATGTATTAAAAATCAATCGGTCTATCAAATTTTAGAGGGACTAATGACTATGTTGGGTTGCCTCCAAGAAAGAAGACCCAAAAGATTTGGGACAATTTTCTCTACTATTTTTTTTAATTGTGACACTCGTCAATTTCAGGTTAACGCCGTTAATCCAAACTCCGTCAATTCAAACTTAAGATCACTTGATTTATAACGCACATCTCATTACATTTAAACTAGGGTTTTAAATGACGCTTGACAATCACTACACATGTAGTCTTTCGGGATTGCACCGAATTCAAACGAGTTGACTCAAACCATTGGTGAACAAACGATAAACATCAAAACAATAAGTATTTGATAATTATGTGTTAGGCTTATGTGTTATTTGATAATTATGTGTAGAACATTAACTCAAGATGCAAAAAGTTATTTTATGCTAGAAAGGTAATAACTAAAAGTAGAGGGGCCATTGTGTAACATGTTATTATTAAACGATAACAAAACCCTAACCTCTTCCCTCCCCTCCCAAACCCGATCGCCCCCCCTCCCTCTCCCTTGGCTGCCGTCACACTACACACACATACATACAAGGATTTTTCAAGTTTGGTTGAAGAATTAAGGTGCTAGGAAGGTATTAACAACTCCTCTATGCGTTATATATGTTTAATTTTGATATTGAATAGGTTAATCCAAAACCCTAAGTCACGAAATTGATGATTAAGATGTGTTAGGGTTTGATTATATGCTTGATGATGATTGCTAATGAAATTGATAACTAGTTGTGTTATTGTTGTTTGATAATCACTTGTTCTTTGATTTAAACTTTCAAAAAAAAAACCCTAACTATGGGTGTAATGTGATATTGATATGCATGGTTGGTAAATATTGTGACTAGAGTGTTATATGCATGGATTATGGTTCATAGATTGTTGTTATGTTGAGTTTTGATGAAAACTGACGCTGGGCAGATTATTGAATTCGTGTTTAAATGACTGTAACTCGATGTTAATTACATGTTTTGATGTGATTGTTGATTCTATAATATACTATGTCGAGTCTAGTTTCTGAAAAGTCCAAGTTTGTAATTTTTGGAAGTATAAAAGTTAGTTTTTTTTTTTACAAAACTGTTGTGCAAGGCTGATTCAGGAGACCTGCTGTTAGGCTGTTTTGTAATTATCATATCTCATAAACTACGAGACCAAATGGGTTGGTTCCACTTCTGGAAGTTAACATGTTGAGTTAAGAACCTAACCCAATTGGTCTTGCATTAATTGGAATTACCATTTAACGGGAATAACAAATATCATTCTGTTGCGCATGATTTTGACTGCTGTGAGTTTACTGTAATGTTTTGGTCTTTGTGAGAAAACTATGTGGAATAAAAATACAATAAGAATAGTTTTGGAAACCTAACTCATGTGTGCTTATGTGACGATTTTTGGTGAATTAAATGATATGTTATGATCTGTTGAATAGAGTAATCTTTCAAGTAGAAATCTGTCTTGATAAAACTAACTGCTGAACTATGTAAAAATACATGAAACGTGCTTGTTGTTAGATAATTGCTATGCTTTTGACAAAATTGCCCATGTGGGGAATAATTGCTAGTAATGTACAATATTAATACTTGACACGTAAGTAGTTGCTCACACATGTAACGTATCGCCAATGTGTTTGTTAAGTCACACACAATTCACAAACGAAACACGAAACGTATCTCATGCGTAGGCATTATGTGCCGAGTCTAGAGACTCAATAATAGTTTCAACACTTAGAAAATCTCATTCTTGTTTTAGAGCACTAGTGAGGATTTTTCTGTGACGCGCATCTCTCGGTTGACTTGTTTTTGAATTCTACGTAAACAGTGAGTTTCACGTTCCTCTTTTAACTCTTTTAAACGCTTTTTATTTGGGGAGATAACACACTCCAAAACGCTTTAGATGTTGTTATTAATTATATATCACTTGTAAGGCTAAGTGGCAAACGAACCAACTAAAGTCCTTCATAACATCAAACCGTTTAGTATTTGTATAATAGCGAGTCACTGTTGAGTAGTACTACTGGGTTTGACAAACCCCACCCAACGCTAAACTCGACTGGAGGTCGAGTGGGTGTAATCTTGGGTAACACATTTTCCATGGTCGTGGTAGACATGGTGGCAAGGCAATTGATAAACAGTCAGCTTCGGTGTCAAACACTTAGTAATACTTGTTTTATAGGCTAGCTACCTATCGATATATAATTGACATAACATTATCCGGCAAACGCAAACGCAAAACGTAAACGCAAACGCAAACGCTTTATTTATATAAACTCGTGAACTCACCAACCCTGTGTTGACACTTTTAGTATGTTATTCTCAGGTAGCCGAGGCGGGCGCGCGGTATAGGAACATGCATTCGCTAAACACCATCGCTTTGAAAACTTATTTTAATTTTTATCTTAATAACTTGGGTTTTAAGTCGTCCTGTGTGGCGCAAACTTTTTGGTTTACAATTTACACTTCCGCATTTTATTTAAAACTTAATGTCTTGTTGGTTCGAAAACTTTAAACATGGTGTTTGATTATAACTAATGATTTCGATCTTGTTAATTCACACCCTCTGACGGTAAAACTCCGTTAGTGGATTTTGAGGGTATGAAATTAATGTAGAAACATTACTATATTTAAAGGAAAAATGTAACTAACCATAACCTAAACTTAAGCATAAAGAAGCAAACGTGTAGGTGGTTATCCCCACCAACATAGTTAATACATGCAACATGGAAAAGAACATAAATAACTAAATGCAACGTGGGAAAAACAAATTAAACTGCCTTGACTACTTCTTCCTTCTTATTCGGCTGGGTTGCTACCGGGTCAAGCCTCGGGTCAGTTATGGGTCGGGTCTCCTAGATCGTATTAATGCCTTCCCCTTGAGATGGACCTTGTCCTTAAGGTCCAAAATAGTGACGCCAGTAGAAGGGTTTGCAATAGACGGTTGATTACCTTGAAAATTGACCTGTTGGCCATTAAAGTCGAACGATAGTGATGGGATGGAAAAGCCCGCTGTGACTGGTCTCAAGGAGCGCAACCAATCAAACCACAAAATAAGCTCATATCCTTTTAAAGCAAACAAAAAAAGCAGAACCGGAAAGGAGGTTCGATTTAAAGTGACAGGCACATTAGGGCAATACCCGTGGCAGTGGAGTGGGTTACCGTTACCGACGAGCACCAGAAAGGGTGGTGTTGGCTAAACAACCTAGTTCAACAAAGATGCAAGGTGCGGTTGAATGAGATTATGGGTATTGCTGGAGTCAACCAGAATGTTGACCGGGTTCTCATGAATCTTTCCAGTGAGACTCATGGAGGTGGCGGTGGTCACGCCAAAGAAAATCTCCAGAGAGAGTGGCACGTCCAACGTATCGGGGTTCATAGGTAATGGCAGAACGTTATGGATATCAGTGGTGTTGTCAACTATGAGTAGGAATTGAGGAGGGTTGCAACGATGACCCGGAACGTACTTTTCGGGATACCGGAAACATAGTCCAGCCGCACGTCTTTGTTGCAACTGTTCGGGAGACGAACGGGCTGTGGGCAATGATGGTGTAGTGGTATTTGGGGCTGTTAACGACGCCAGAGGTTGGGTTGGTGTGGCCAGCAAGGCAGGAGCGGTGAGTGTGGCTGTTGAAGGAGTCGATGGAGCGGTGTAAGAGCTAGGTGCATATGATGTCGGGTGGCTAGACTTAGACTTAGTTTGTTTTCCACCAATTTTGAGAGACCGTAGGCTTGGTGTAGAGAAGTTGGTTTGAGGATGGCGAGTTCGGATCGAATTTCGGGTATAAGGCCGGATAAGTAGCAATTTAGGAGTGCTTCTTTGGGTAAGTCGACTATGCAGTTGCATAGTTTCTCGAATTCCTTTTGATAAACGGTCACGGTTGAGGTTTGCTTCAGTTTGAATAAGGCCGCTTGATGGTTCGCATATGTGGATGGACCAAACCGCAACTCTAAGTCGCGGGAGAAATCGGACCAAGTCCCGAGCAAGTTGTTATTGTCTAGGTATTTGTACCAACTAAGTGTCTCCCCGGTGAAGTAGAATTGTGTCAAGGCGAGTCATTCGGTTTCAAGGGTGCGATAGTATTTGAAGTAATTGTTGGCTTGGAAAATCCAATCCAAGGGGTTCAAACCATCGAACATGGGCAAGTTAATTTTCGGTTGTCGAGGATTGTTTGTGTCAGCAAGGGAAGGACCGAAAGAGCCAAAGGAAAGAGATTTAGGAATTTCTTTTTCTTTGTCTTTCATGATGGTTGTGATCAATTTGTTGGAGAGTTCTAGTTGTTCTTGTAAAGCAGCTTGTAGGGATTGAAATTGGGCATCCGATCGAGCTTGGGTTTGGGCAACAGTTTCGGAATTATGCGAGAGGAATTGATAAAGTTTCTCACATAAGGAATGTAAGGGTTCACCGGAAGGATCTTTGCGTGGAGGCATTGGAAGTGAAGCAGTGAAAGCACCAAATTGTGGGGTTGCGTGTTGAGTAGGCAAAACTCCAAGAAAAAAGACAAAAGATTTGGGACAATTTTCTCTACTATTTTCTTTAATGCAAAAACATTACAATATATAAAGAAAAAATGAAACTAACCATAACCTAAACTTAAGCATAAAAAAAAAAACTTGCTGGTGGTTACCCCCACTGACATAGTTAATGCATGCAACATGGAAAAGAACATAAATAACTAAATGCAAAGTGGGAAAAACAAATTAAACTGCCTTGACTCCTTCTTCCTTCTTATTCGGCTGGGTTGCTACCGGTTCAAGCCTCGGGTTAGTTATGGGTCGGGTCTCCTAGATCGTATCAGACTATTATACCCATCGTGAATGCATGTACAGTGGTGGATATAAGTGATATCTATTATATAAGTGTAGAAGACATTGCTGACTGAAATAAATATATACAATAATATTACTTGCATCTACTATATAAAAATATAACTTTTGAACCGTGTATTACATTGGATGTGTCATATGATAAAAATAAATTAGATTCATTAGTTGAGGAAAATGAGCAATATTATAGTACGAACAATAAATAGTTGTAGAATCTCAAATTTACAAATTTGTGAAAATCTCTTTATATGCAAGCACTGCGCTTGCTCTAAATCTCGTAAATGACTTAGATAATGGAAAAATACGATGCAACTCAAAGAATCGGGAAACAAAGTACCACCCAATAAGTGTAGTATATACACTCTTGCTCGCCTAAGACAATCATATTCTGGTGCGTCCTTAGGAAAATCATTTCCTAGTGTTGCTGTAAGGTGAATTAACCTTAATTTTTAATTTTTAAAATCATTTTGTTTAACATGCAAACCTAATAGTTCATTACACAAATATTGTTGCTCTGGAAATGTTAATCTAGTATCCCTAACGAAAACAACCTCGTCTCCAATTGACATACCCCATAGAACTTGTACGTCTTCTAAGGTTATCGTGGCGTCCCAAAATTGAAATGAAATGTGTGTGTTTCTAGACACTGCCTCTCAACTAACACAGTTACAAGATGATTGTCGACCATTTTGTAACCGCATCCAATAAAACCGCCAAAACCAGCAACACGTATGTGGCACTTGTCATTCTCTAGTATAAGTTTATGGCTAATGCATTCCTAGTACTTTTGATCGCCATGACGAACTACTATGGGTTCTGGATTGAAATTGTTATGTGTCACACCCCAACATAAGACGGGAATGCCGGGGCGCGAACTGACTGTCACAGTTCTCAAGGTATTATCATGCAATAATTTAAAAGTGATAATATTTATTAAATTAAATTAAATTAAATATCCAAATAAATCCAAACAATTTCAAATAACAAATTACGAATCATTATAGCAAAAACAATTAAATTCAAATCCAAGTCTTGATCAATTTATGTCTTGATAAAATTCTTCTAACTTAAAGCATCATTAAATATCCACCAATCTTGCAATCAATTCAATCTAAAACTTAAATATGCATATAAAATATGGATAGAATTTGTCAACACTAGGTTGAGTGAGTAAAACACTAGTCAGTTAAATATAATATAATATAAAAATGAGCAAACTGTCCTTATGAGATATACAATCAAGCCAATGAGCAATTAATGAGTGTCGGTAAAACCATTGCCTTGAGAAGTGGGCTTTGACTACTACGACGGTCATATGATCATACTAATACTAATATGTGAATATGATGGAACTCTCCGAATGCGTTCAAATAAATAAGCTAACATATAGCAATTTAAGCAAATAACAGATAACACACAAGGTTAACAGTTGCTAATGTGAATATTAATAATATGTAAATAATATAAAGTACGCATATGTCCCCAAAACTTTTAAAAATGGTAAAAAAATGGGGAGTGATTACTCACCTTATCAAATAAGCGAGGAGAATGAATGCGATAAGAACGGTAATGAATTGATTCTTATATTAAAAGAGATTTAAGATTGAACGAGTAACTGTGAAATAATATAATATATTTAAATTTATTAAATATTTATAAAGGTTATATTTAAAATTGTAATAATAACTATTTACATATAAAAATTCGTTTATAAAATATTAGTACAAAATGTTATTTTTAACATTTTAAATAATAAAATATATTTTAATTATGTAATTTAAATTAAAAACCTTATAATATTTTTTTATTATTATCATATAATAATAAAATATGTAATTATGTAATTTGTTTATAGATAATAAGATATATTTTAATTATGTAATTTATATTGAAAACCTTATATTAAAAACGGTCATTCTCGATAAAGAAAGAGGTGGTTTAGGAGTTGGAAGCTTGAAGGCTGCCAATATGGCCTTCCTAGCTAAATGGTGGCCTTGTTATATAAGAATGAAATTTGTTCTTTTTGGGTAAAAGTCATTACCGCAGTTCACAGAGGTACCCGTAAATGAGATTCCATCCCGCTTAAAACATCATTAGGCGGAACATGGAAGAACATTAATAATACATATCAAGAGGTAAAGATTGTAAATGTGAATATGTCGGAGAGATTAAAACTTCAATTGGGAGTAGGAGACAAAACTCCTTTTTGGCTCTATTGTTGGGCGGGTGAATTACCGTTAAAGACTTTATTCCCGTCTTTATTTGCGTTAGAACAAAAAAAGATATATTGGTTAAAAATTGTTACGTTCGAAATGATGATGGTGTAAAATGGGTATGGAGATGGAGAAGAAATCCGACCACGACGCAACAACAAAATGAACTGATATGTTGTTTAAATTTGATATCAAATGTTCCAATTTCTATAAATCCGAATTGTTGGTTATGGAAAGGTTTGGAGGGGTCACCCTCGCCATTCATGGTGAAATCATTAAGATGGGAGATAGAGAATTGGGATCATCAAGTAATAAAATTAACTTTTTGGTTGAAATTGGTCCTTATTAAAGTCAATTGCTTTATTTGGAGATTACTTTTAGACCGGATTTCTACCAAAATGACATTGGCAACAAGAGGCATTATTTTTGGCTACTCAAAATGTGTGTTATGCGGTCTTAATGATGAAACCTCACAACATCTGTCTGTAAATTGCAATGTCACCAAATGTGTTTGGTCGATTATTCATGATTGGATTAGATTAACATATCTTGTATATTTCAACTTAGTGAAAGATATCCTTGATTTTCCAAGTAAGCATAAAAACAATAAGGAGGAATGTCTAGCTGTTCAATCTATATCGGCGGTCACGTGTTGGATAATTAGGAAATCAAGAAATGACTTTATTTTTAATGATATTTCTCTTTCAGTGTCGAAGATGGTAAATGAGATAAAAGTTAAATCATTTTTATGGGTGAAGAACAGAAGTAAACTCTCAAGCTTGGAATGGGAGAAATGGTGCAAGTTTAGTTTTGTAAATTTCCCATTATAGTTTGTTGTATGTTTTCGCCTTGTAAGGTTTATTTTTCTTTTCTTGTACATTGTTGGGCTTATCGCGTCTTGTTAGTAGCCCCCTTTTCTTCTTTAATATTATTGGCCTTTCAAAAAAATAATTTTTTAATTAAAACCTTTAACAAATTTTAATATTATTATATATACATACATATATATATATATATAGGTATTGGATCATTTCAGAAGTTTTTTTCATAGCGAGAAGTGCGGGAAGTGAAGGTGTAACTCAATTAATCCCTATTTTCAGTCCCTTTCTTATTGTGTAGGTGCGTATATATATATTTATATATATATATATATATATATGTGTGTGTGTGTGTTATAAAATTAGTAAAATGCAAATATCATATTTATATAAAAAAGAATAATTTTACATAAATTATGAGGCATTAAATTGTTATTTAAATTCAAATACAAAAACATACAAACACTAAAAAAGATAAATAAAAACCTAAAACATATTTATAACTTATAACATGAGAAAAAACACATATTAATTAAAAATTAAGCATCTAGTTAAATCAACATCCAAAAATTGCAATCTATAAGGAATGCTTCAACATACATGAAGTCCAAGACTTGAAAAATTACAAAACATATTAGTAAATATAGGGGGGGTTTAATAATAGTATTTTCGTGTTTTTATCATAAAATTGGTTGCGAAATAAGTATATATATATATATACATATATATATATGTGTGTGTGTGTGTTTAAAGAAAAATCATACCCGAGCTGACCCATTAAAAAATATGTATTTAACTCTAAAAAGTTTTGAAGTATAATTTGTTATTATGGAAATGTCAAATACGTTTTAAACCAATTTATTGATTGCTTAACAAAAATAGTTCGTAAAAACAATCAAGCATTTAATTTTTTCTTATTTGAAATTCAAAATTTTGACCACAAATTAAAACATAGTAAAATTGCTAAAACACAATACAACAAAATAATATATACACAATATAAATATAAATATAAGCGTGAATGAATAACTTAAATGTGGACATTTTGGAAACAAATTATTGTAATTATGAAGGATTCAAACATTTAACAAAAATAGGTTTATCAGCACAATCAAGACTTCAATCTGATCTAACTTGAAATTCTAAAGTTTGACAATAGTTATATATTTAATATTTAAGTTATAAAAGTAATATTAACATTAGTAATATAATAGACACAAAACAGAACCTTCATCATCAATGTCTTGTGAAAAATTATTTTATGTACATGTATCACCATCAAATATTGTTCTTTAAATTACTATAAGTTGAATTATTTAGAATTCATGGTTTTAATATTATTGTTATTACTTAAATATTAATATAATGTTGGTCAAACTTTCGAATTTCATCGTTGATAAGTTGGAAATAAATTAATAAGTTGGGAAACAATATATATATATAATATATATATATATATATATATATATATATATGTGTGTGTGTGTGTATATATATATATATATATCATACAAAAGTTAAATTAGTTGTAGAGAAATTGTGAAGATATAGATAATTATATTTAAGATCAACTTTATTTTATTTTGAGCTTAATTTAAGGAAGAGTTAAATGTATTATAATGGATAATATTTTGTGTTTAAATATGTGTTTGAAATCGTATTTTGATATAAATTTGTAGGTAAATAATGTAACATAATTGAAATCTTAAATTTAAATTAAATCTTATTAAAACTTATTAATTAACCATAACATATTTAATGAAGAAAACATTATATTTATAATTATAATTTTTAAAATGTTTCCAACCAAAGTATAATAATAACTTTTTACAAACATTAACAAAATATAAACATATTAAATAGATAAAAACATACAAAGATTATATGAAACAAAAACATCACCATGAAGATATTGATTTTGAGTTATAAGTTTGTAAGTAAATTTTGAATATAGTTGAAATTTTAAATGTTATTAAAATTATTAAATATTGTCTAAGACTTTTTACACATATAATACACTATATTTTAGCTGAAAAATATCATAAACTATAATCAAAATTATGTAGTAACAAAAATTATATATTGTTGAAAAAATTGTGTAAATTAATATTATTATTTACAAAAAAATGCATCATATCATGGATTTTAATTTGAATGGAATATTTTATTTCAATTTTGGCAAATATTTTGGGTTTGAAAACTTATTGTTACTAAATTTTTAGTGCAATAATGTATGGTATAATTAGATAATTTAATGATAAAAAGTCAAACATATTACATGGTAAAATCTTTTGTGGCATATTTTTAGAATTCATTTCACATATATACTATAAAGATTAAATATGGAAGTTGTAATAATGTTAATTAAAATTGTGTAATAAAAAATAATCTATTTTTTACTGTGTTGATTTAGTTAAATAGTTAGAAGTTATGTTTATTAAAATGAAACTCTGTAAGTTATGAATTCATATTATTTTGAGAATCAGAATTTGATATTCGGTTATATATATATATATATATATATATATATATATATATATGGGATGGTTCATGAGAGAAATGGTTTTATTGCGAGAAGTGCGAGAATGAATCTGGATCATTGATTATCTTTGATCTATGGTCAATAATTAAAATGACAATGCTGTAAATTTTAACTCTCCAATTTTATTGATTTCAATGCTTTAAGGGTAGTTATGTATTTATTAGAAGAATTCGTTTAGGAAAGAATCCTTAATTAATTCTTTATTTGACTTATCTTCTTCAGTGCTTAATTGAAAGAATATTTTTATACTTTGTTTGTAGGAAAACAATTTTGTTTTCAAATTTTTTTTAGGTCTTGTGTTTTTATATTTCATATTCATATATTTTGTTTGCTTGATTATGCCTAGATAATTTGATATAATCCTACACACATGGGTAAACATGCAGGAGGTTTTGTTATATATATATTATTCTACACAAATTTGATAAATTCCTACACTTAGTTGGTAAATATGTGTACGGGTAAACTCATAAAAATCTATGTAGGATTTAAGACACTTGTTGTAACTGTTAACAAAAATATCAAATGAATGTCCGACGCAATAAAATATATATATCGTAATTGGATTTATTAACCCGCATTGGATTTTAATAATCCATATTGAATGGTATTGGCCGATAATAATCCCTATTCATTTTATCGCCACTGGCGGTCCCAAATTCAAAAAAGTTGGCCCCCAATGGTCCCCCGTTAAGTATGACTTAACGGGGTTATAGTTTTTTTTTTGAATTTCAAACCAATGCTTTAGGGTTTTTGATCATTAGGAGGATACGAGTCGAATGATATAAAACTTAGCTTCAAACAATGATCCAAACGACTTGATTTTGGTTAATTGTAAGTTTAAACACCCGAGTTGAAGCATTGATTCGACATTTTGAAGTACTGTTTCGAACTAAGGTTTACACCAATCGACTCATATCCTCCTAACGATTAAAAGCCCTAAAACATTGGTTTGAAATTAAAAAAAAAACTATAACGCCGTTAAGTCATATTTAACGGGGGGTCATTGGGGGCCAACTTTTTTGAATTAGGGACCGCCAGTGGCGATAAAATGAATAGGGATTATTATCGGCCAATACCATTCAATAAGGATTATTAAAATCCAATATTCCTAAATGAAAATGTCTTATACACAAAAATTATAAAATTCACACACATACTTAACGAATGTCCGGTTCTGATTTTTCAATACCCGGTCATACCTGAACCTGGTTCCATACCCGAACCCGAGTATTTGAAAAACCCAATTTGTGCACCTCTACTCTTAAGCAACCACCACACTATTATAGTTTACAAGCATACAAAGAAATAATTTTTCCTACACGTCCACTAGCTATATACATATTTTATAATTCTACATAGTTATTACAAAATAAATAATTAAAATATAATAATTATATTTGGATTTAGCAACCCAACTATGTAGAGAAAATTTAATTATGTAGGCTGCTAAAAATTTGTGTAGGTTTATCTTAATATAATTCTCTAGATAAATATTGGTTGTGTAGGTTGCTAAAAGTTTGTGTAGGTAATTGTTAATTTGGTTCTCCAAATACAAGTAAATTGTGTAGGTATATGTTGGTTGTGTAGTAATATTTATTTAATGGTTATGTATGAATGATTTCTTGTGTAGGTCGTTTTCTGTTAAATGTAGGTGAAAGTTTTTATGTCAGTCATCTGTAGTTATTATATTTTGCTAATATTGTAATTGTGTACACCATAAAATATGTAAAATATTAATGAGATTGTTGTTTTATAATAAGAAGAGTTGATTTTGAAATGCACAAGATTATATTAATTGGTATAGTTGTAACCATTTCGAGTTATAAATTTAGTAGATAAAAAATTTAAATATTTGAAAACAAAATAAAGTAATTGAATTGAGATAAACATTAACATCTTTGGTTCAATCCATATTTGAATGTGGCAATGAAAAAAAATATAGTTTGGTACGAAAATTATATCATGAATCCACGAAAATGTTTATGTTTGATATATGTAATAGATAAATACATACATTAATACATTAATAACATTTAAACTTCTAAAAACATAAATACTTACCAAATATAAAAAATGATATATTTACTATTATACCCCTCCATAATTAAATAAGAAAAAATCTGATTGGTTAAAATAACTTCTTGCATTTCTCGTAATAAAATGACTTCTCTCCTAAACTTAAACCTATATATATATATATATATATAAATTTTCACATCTAGGAATACATATATTAATGAATTTAGTTGAAAGTGACATTAAAATCATAATAACTTGAAGTATTTAGAAATGGTTATTAAAAATAATTTTTTTTTTATTTAAGGCATTAATATTGAAAAGTTATAAAATGGTCATTTATTCATTAAAATTCGGTTTTTGAATAACTGGTGAAAGTCAAATTATATAACATATTTTTGTAAACTTTATATAAATGGTGAGAATCCGAATTTGAATGATGAAAATCGGTTTCCAAAATGTCATAATATATGAGTATTATTTATAATGTAAAGTACGACAATATTGGGAAGTATAATAATGTTTTAAATTGCGTTGACATTGGTGATTTAATTGGTTATGATATTAAATTTCAAATGAATTAAAATGATTAAAATATATAAATGGACTTTGACCAACAATAATACAAGATTGATTATATAAAAATCAAATAAATTACATGAATTGTGGAAAATACATAAATAATAACAAATATATACATCAATATTAAAAAAATAAGAAATCGGATCAACAAATCCTCAATTCATGAAATTAACTATATCAAGTTAGAGACATAACGTGAAATGAGAAAATTAAATATTAATATTAATATCACATAATAAATTACCAATTATGGAAGATTCGAATTATGTAAACAAATGTTCTAATTGATAACCGGAATATTTGAATCGCGTTACTGGAAAAACGAAATAGGGAAATCTCCATTGTATCTTCGATTTTGATATAAACCTAAAGTGATTATAAGAAAATCATATAATAATTAATATAAATACAAACAAAAACGAAAAACAAAAACAATTGTAAATAAAATAAGGAATAATATGATAATCGAACATTAGAGTAGCAAATAAAACCTTACCGGAAAACCGTAATAACTTCAAATTAGCAATTCAATCTTGGATTTTGATATAAACCCTAAGAGACTATAACAAAATCGTATAATAATTAAAATAAATATAAAATCTTACTGGAAAAAAGATATAACCTTACCGGAAAATCATATAACATTGTTGGCCATTAGAGTATAAAATATAACCTTACCGAAAAACGATTAATCCTCATCTACATTACCGGAATATAGGATATGGTGGAGGTAATAAGCCGAGAGAGAGAGAGAGAGATATTAAAATGATTAGGGTTGGAAAATAATAAGGTTTAAATAAGGTGTATGAGATGATTTGGCAATAATAGGAAAGGAAATATGTGAGTTGGTAATGATGTGGCATTGATGTGGACACCCTAGTTGAATGACATGTGGAGCATATGTAATGCAATAATAGGAAAGGAAATATTGTTAAATTGACCAGTGTACGACACTTGTGAAAATATAAGAATCGTCAACTAAAGACATATAATTTAAAATGCCAAAACATTTTGTTATATGTTTGCTGGGAGGATTGTTTAATGTAATTGCAATTCATATTTGTATGTAAATAGAGTACTTAGAAACATAAACTTACAAAAAAAGAAGATTTATTAGTACATTGTTTGGAAATATAATTTAAAATTTTTAAAATTACAAATTCATAAACTTCTAAATATTTCGTTATAAATCATATTTGTTTTTTTTTGTTTGTAATAATACACAAAACGGGTCTTTTAGATATATTTTGTCTCTTGCTATAGATCCGCTTTGAGTTGTTACAATTATATCGTGCTTATCTATTATGTCACCAATATCACCAACGATTAATGATGAAATTCATGAGTTTTTACAGGTTGTAAGTCGTTGCATCTTTTTGCCTTGTTCCACTAATGTGCAACTTTAAATCAATACCGGGATCGTTTTTAAAACAACACCTTACCATCTGGTATCCTTGAACCAAAGAGTTTTGAGAATCCAACATTATCTTCAAGTAATTAATTATTTCTTTATCTAACATTTTTGAACTTGATTTCGCTGCTTAAGAAAATGATTGTGTTAAAAATAAGTTAATCAAATTACTTACAATTTAGATTTTTCATAAAAAAAAATTAACAATAATAAATGATGTTACATACCAATAAATGGCTCGTATATTTGATATTTCATTTTCCGTATCGTAAATGTATAGTTGAGAGAACTTTTGGTTTTGTCCGGAGATAGAATCCGATTGCCTGTTATAAGTGTGGAAAGGTGGGACATTATGCCCCAGATTGTACCACCAAGTCCGCATGTTATAAGTGCGGTAAGACGGGCCACTTTGCTAGAGAATGCACCGAGGGTGAAGCTGGAGGTAGTGGGAAGAAGGATGTCGATCAAGCTAGGCCAAGAACTATGGCCTACATGCTGACTCAAGAACAAGCCAAGCAGATTCCGGATGTCTTCACAAGTACGTTTATAGTAAACGGTATTTCCGCTTCTGTATTGTTCGATTCGGGTGCAAACAAAAGTTTCGTTGCCACGCCATTTACTAAATTAGTTAAAATGAAATGTAGCCGAGTGTCTGAAACCTTTATAGTAGAAACCGCTAGTGACGCCTCGGTTAAAATAATAAAAATGGTTAAGAACGCTAAAATAGAATTAGAGGGACATGAGTTCCCTGTTACCTTGTATGTTATGACCTTAGGAGGGTTCGATGTGGTTTTGGGGATAGATTGGCTGTCCGAGTATGAAGCTCAGATAGTGTGTAAAAGTAGGATAATAAGGTTAAAGTCCTTGGATGGTAGTGCGGTGACGGTTTATGGTGATAAGGAAAGTTCTGGGCTTAATGTCATTTCGATGATAAAAGCCGAGGGTTTGTTAAGGCGAGGATGCGGTGCCTACCTGGCGTATGTTGTCAACGCTACGGCCGAGACAAAAGAAATGAAAGATGTTCCTATTGTGCGCGACTACCCAGAAGTATTCCCAGAGGATCTTCCGGGGTTGCCACCGGAGCGAGAGATAGAATTTCAGATAGACTTAGTACCAGGGGCCCAACCCGTCGTGAAAGCGCCTTACCGTCTGGCACCGTCCGAGATGAAAGAATTGATGTCCCAACTGCAGGAACTTATCTACAAGGGTTTTATTAGACCAAGTGTTTCCCCGTGGGGCGCACCAGTGTTGTTCGTGAAAAAGAAGGATGGAAGTATGAGAATGTGCATAAACTATCGCGAGTTGAACAAGCTTACGGTAAAGAATAGGTATCCTTTGCCAAGGATCGATGATTTGTTTGACCAACTGCAAGGTTCAAGTTGGTTCTCACGAATAGATCTTAGATCAGGCTATCATCAATTGAAAGTGAAAGAGGCGGACATCCCTAAGACAGCGTTCCGAACGCGGAATGGACACTACGAGTTCCTCATGATGTCATTCGGTCTAACAAATGCCCCTGCAGCATTTATGGACATGATGAATAGGGTGTGTTGGCCAATGTTGGATAAGTCAGTTATTGTCTTCATCGACGATATATTGATTTATTCAAAGAGCGAGTCTGATCATGCTGAGCATCTGAGAGAAGTATTGGAAGTTCTGAAGGAAGAGAAGTTGTATGCTAAGTTTTCGAAATGCGCGTTCTGGTTGCGAGAAGTGCAATTTCTAGGTCACGTGATCAATCCTGAAGGGATTACCGTGGACCTAGCTAATATTGAGGCGATAACTAATTGGAAGACTCCACAGAATCCGACTGATATACGAAGCTTCTTAGGGTTAGCTAGATACTATAGGAGATTCATCGAAGGTTTCTCCAAGATAGCCGCACTGTTAACCGGTATGACCCGAAAGTCGATAGTATTCAGTTGGGGTAAGTTTCAAGAAGAACCTTTTCAGGAGTTAAAGAAGAGACACACGCAAGCTCCAATCCTTGCTTTACCCGATGGTGACGAGGACTTGGTAGTTTGCACTGATGCTTCGCATCGTGGGTTAGGTTGCTTGTTGATGGAACAAGGAAAGGTGATAGCTTACGCGTCTAGACAGTTGAAAGTCCATGAGAGTACTTATCCGACGCATGATTTAGAACTAGCAGCTGTAGTGCATGCTCTTAAGATATGGAGACATTATCTGTATGGTACTAAGTGTACTATTTATACGGATCATAAGAGTTTAAAGTACTTCTTCGAGCATAAAGAATTGAACATGAGGCAGAGGAGGTGGTTAGAATTGATAGAAAAGGATTACGACTGCGATATTAAGTACTACCCTGGTAAAGCTAATGTGGTCGCCGACGCGCTAAGCCGTAAGAATGAGGAAGTCCTTGCAACGGTGAAGTCATACCAGCTTATTATGAATTCAAGCATTTTCGAAGAAATCATCAAAGTGCAGTCAGAGGTGTTAGTAGATGAAGGGTTAGTGAAGAAAGAAAGAATTTATGGCCAGCAAGATGAGTTGATGGAAAACACTCATGGAGTTAAGACTAGGTTTGACCGTATGTGGATCCCACGCCATGGAGATCTCAGAGGTCGAATCTTAGATGAAGCTCATAAGTCAAGATATTCGATTCATCCAGGAGCTACAAAGATGTACCAAGACTTGAAGAGGGAATACTGGTGGCCTGGAATGAAGAATGATGTAGTTGATTATGTTAGTAAGTGCTTAACTTGTTTACAAGTCAAAGCCGAACATCAAAAGCCTTATGGAAAGATGCAACCGTTAGAGATACCTGAATGGAAATGGGAACACATCACCATGGATTTTATAACTAAGCTTCCTCGTACAGCTAAACATCATGACACTATCTGGGTGATTGTGGACCGTTTGACCAAGAGTGCTCACTTTCTGCCTATACGAGAGGCTATCTCGTCAGAAACGTTAGAAAGCTTGTTCATCAAAGAGGTTGTGTCTAAGCATGGAGTACCGTTATCGATCGTGTCTGATAGAGATACACGGTTTACATCTAGGTTTTGGAAGAAGTTCCATGAATCTATGGGAACGAGATTGAACATCAGTACGGCGTATCATCCTCAAACCGATGGACAGCCCGAGAGGACGATCCAGACCCTTCAGGATATGCTACGTGCTTGTGTTTTAGATTTTGGTGGAAGTTGGGATGACCATCTGCATCTGACAGAGTTCTCCTATAACAACAGTTACCATTCTAGTATTGGTATGCCACCGTTTGAGATGCTTTACGGTAGACGATGTAGAACCCCAATATGTTGGGGAGAGATTGGTCAGAAAAAAATGGGAAGCCTAGAAGTTGTTCAAGAAACGTCTTCAAAGCTCGATCAGATTAAGGCTAGAATGAAAGCTGCTCAAGACAAGCAAAAGTCGTATGCTGATTGGTATGCCACCGTTTGAGATGCTTTACGGTAGACGATGTAGAACCCCGATATGTTGGGGAGAGATTGGTCAGAAAGAAATGGAAAGCCTAGAAGTTGTTCAAGAAACATCTTCAAAGCTCGATCAGATTAAGGCTAGAATGAAAGCTCGATCAGATTAAGGCTAGAATGAAAACATCCTAAAATCGAATAATAATATTTATATTTATTGTTATGATAGAAAGTTTACTTGAGTTAATAAATAAATGGTAGAATAGTAAAAATGGTAAGATAAGTAGATAAATTAGATGGAGGTAATTATGGACCAAAAAGGAAAGATGGGTCTTGGGTCCATGGGCTTAAGGGAGTATAAATACCCCTTAAACTTTAATCCTTTCCATTTTCATCCATCTTATCCATCTTATTCTCTCAACACACCTTAAACACACACAAACCCTTCCATTGTCGGCCTCAAGGAGAGAAAGAAGAACCAAGACCGAAATCGAGCCTCTTGTTGATAGATCCTAGATATTCAAGAAAGATACACGATTCAAGTCCATAAACAAGATAACCGTGACCTTAGAAACATCAAAAGGTATGTTCTTTGACCTTAAAGGTTACGTTTTTATGAACGGTTTGCTATGAAACTTGAAAATAGAGTAGATCGGGTCTAGATAAAACATAAAGTCGAAAACTTTATGATTAAAATGAACTCAACGGACCTATGGCAATATACGGCTCATATATGAACCCTAGATCTAGCCTAGAATGTTGTAAAGCTATAAAGGTCTAAGCTTTATACCTAAAACGGGATAGATCTTGAAACAGTGATAGAAATGGGTGTAAAACGAGCATGAATGATGATGAAAAAGGTTAAAAGTTCATAATTTGAACCTTAGAACAAGATACTGGGCTAGGTGGAACGTAAGATAGGAAAATTAGCTGAACTGGGGGTTTCGGCCAACTGTGAAGATCCTTGGTCAAACCATAGGGTTCTCGGTCAAACATGCAGTCAACATGGTTTTCTCGGTCAGAGTTCTCGGTGGCCATTTCTCGGTCAAGGTTCTCGGCTGAAGACACGAGTTCTCGGCCAAGTATGAGATTTCGGTCAACATGAGATCTCGGTCAAACCATAGTTCTCGGCCAGACTATAGTTCTCGGCCAAAACAGTTCTCGGTCACCTTGTTCTTTGTTTGGTTTGTGCCTAAGTCCAGTTGGGCCCAGATACCATGATGAACAGTTGGACCTGAATCAGCTAAGCCCATATCCATTTTAGACAAACTAGCCCATTATCTTAAACTTAACAAGCAAGCCCAACTTACAAAATAATTTAAAATGTTAATGGAAAATGTGTTAAGACAGTTAATGGAAATAAAATTTTTCCAAGCTGACCAAGCAGCTCGACCCCAGCCAGGGGCTCTGCCCCTTGGACCCTGCTAGGGGCTGCCGCCCCTAGAACCCCGCTGCCAGGGGCGCTGCCCCTGGACCCCCGTTCGTTGTGGGTAAAAACTAAGACTAGAAAGATGATATGAGTAGTAATAGTTAATTGATACGTGTAATTGTTATACAGTCAGCCGTGCACAACTGAAGAGAGGGATTACCAATAACGGTGAACGTAACCGCATTCAGGTGAGTTTCTAGCCCCATTTCCTTGTTATGTTTTCGGGGCTGTGTGCATACTCGATGTGATAGTTAATACACTTACCTTAACTGGTAAGTGTATGCCTTATATGGTTTATATGTTATGTATGTATATCTTAACTGTATGTAGTGAAAGCTTGTCGGTACGTGAACGATCTTCGGATATTGCACGTGCTAATAAGGGAGGTATGTTTATGATAGATGAATGTGTATGATAGATATATGTACAATATATGAATATGTATGAATGATTAAAGAAAGTATGTATGTTATGGGTATGTAAAGACAGTATGTACGAAGATGAAGAAAGAGGGACCAGACCCTAATAATATCTGAGATAGAAGGGACCAGACCCGAATAATATCTGAGATAGAGAAGTAAAAAGGGACCAGACCCTAATAATATCTGAGATAGACAAGAAAGGGACTAGACCCTAATAATATCTGATAGACAAAGGAAAGAGGGACCATACCCTAATAATATCTGAGATAGAATGGACAGTAATTATATAGTATGAAAGTAATAAAGTATGAATGTATGAAATTATGTAATGAAAGTAAGTTAGTAAAATAACTATTATGTATCTTCGGATGCATGATTGAAGGTAAGTGTATGTATTATACGATACGTGATTAACTAGAACTCACTCAGCGTAGCTGACTTTTAGTATGCACGCATGTGAGTAGATTGAGGCAGCTCGCTTGAGGGGACACGTTGCATTGAATAAGAGGCTGGCATCGGAAGACTCAAGACGTTTAAGTTTAATGTTTTGTTTATTCTGAAAGACAAGATATTGTTTTAAGACAAGTTATGGTTCGATTTTTTATATTCCGCGAATGTTTTAATTAACTCTGATAATTAGAACTGTGTTTATGAGTAAATCCAACACCAAAGTAGGGCTACCGGTAACGGGCCTTACAAGCGTCTTATCATCGTGATCTAAGTAGGCTATTAAAGCCAAATTAGTAACAATATAAATTAGATATATATTGTCTGAAATACTAATTTATAATTAAAACAACATTTGTTTTTAATGTTTAAAAATATACCTTTTGAAAATATACCTTTTGATATTCATTTGAAAATGTTGAGAGAATCATCTATAACATAAACTGTACAGTGATTCACATTTATTTATGTTAGCTGTGCATATGGGTGAAATTACATGTTAAAAAAATAACTTTGGAGAACATAATATAAACTATGAATAATGCATGTATAAAATATAAAAATACAGTACCGATCAAATTACTCTTGTTGTTGGAAGATGTAGACTGAACAAAATTAACACTCTTTGACTTTGAAGACATTTATAATATAATATGTAATTCGATTATCATATTAAAATGAATAACAACATACATATAAAAAATATCAATATACACAACCAGATTTAATGATAGTTGAAAAAAAACGACGCATTCTAGTAATAAGTATGATTGATCGAATGAAAGATAATAATCCATATTATAAAGAATGTATCAAACATTTGAAGAGTATTAACTTTAGTTATAAATCTACCTTATTTGTTTTAGTGTTCCATAAACATCATAAATAAATGAACATTTTAAATATTAAAGGGACAATATAAACAACATACATTGCAGTACCAGATAAGAAAAATATCAACTAATTTGAGACGTCATAAAAGAAAAGTAAATGAGCATTGGAACTGAGCATTAGACTTCAAATGTCAACAGGGGTTAAGTTATTCTATAAGAGAGGATGGGACACCTATGTGGGTAGGATCCACGGATTCCAAACCACATGGCAACACCACCCTACCCATGTAGATAATGTGCATAGCTTCAATCCAAGGCAAATGTTTGCTATATAAAATTGTTTAATTGTTGACAGTTGAAGAATTAAAATGAATTAAAAAAGTTCTAGTGTACTTTTGGGTATGTGTGCTGACAATAATTTTGTAGTTTGTAGCTAATTAAGGGTAGAAATGAGGTGATATATAGTATATGACTAATCGATGAATGGGTAATACCCATGAGTGCACTTTCCCCTCTGAAGTAGGATAAAAATGAGAAAGATGATATTGACTTGTGGCCACGAAAAAAACCACTCATAAAAAATAAAATAAAAGAATCATAACTCCAAATTTAAGATATAAACAAAAAAAAAGTAAAAACATAAAAATGTTTCTCCAGACTTCCTCGTTCTAAAATAGTAATAAATAAATAAACAAATAAATAAAGAAAAAACAAATGTTGAGAAAAAAAATCATTGTGTATTTTTATTTATCATTGCGTTTTTTGTTTATTTTTGTCATCGATCTTTTTTAATTGACATTGTGTATTTTTTTTCTTGATATTTTGTTATATTAATCAACATTGTGTTATATTTTGCAATCTATTGTATCTTTTATTTATTATCATTGTGTTTTTGTTTATTTTCGTCATTGTGGTCTTTTTTGGGTTTTTTTTTGTTTTTGTTTTTTTCTTTGAGCGAGAATGACGTGTGAAACATTTTAGTTGTTTACCTTTTTTGTTTTTATTTATATGTTGAGTTATGATTTTTTTAATATATTCTTGAATTTAACCGACAAAATGCTTAGTATTAACTTCCACCATATATATTTTTGGAATATATCCATTTGATGTTTTTGGTTCAACCTTTGCTATTGAATTAACTTAACTTGATTTTCATTTTCTATATTATATATGTCATTTTTTCGAATATTTGATATTAATGTTTTGTTTGATTATGTAATGTCGTTATTTTTTGTAATATCTGGTACCGACTTTTAGGCCCAATTACATTGGTTACAGTTAATCGACCCATAACCGACTCGATGTAATCTTTAAAATCGATTAACCGAAACTACCGTAACGGATCGATTATGGTTATGGTTATCCATTAACCGACATATCAGTTATTAGGTTAACTCAAAACCACCTCGAACTAACCCATGCATACCCTATGAATTATTTACAAACCAGTGTTGCAACATGTATCCCCGTTTTCACCATAGAGATAAAAAAAAACTTGTCTAAATATTATATTATAGATAATAATTCACATGTCAGTGTCACAGAAAATTAATGTGCTCTCTTATTAGTTTTTATGGTTTTATTTATGACTTTTAATCAATTGTGTTTTATCCTGGTTGTTGTATTGATTGTTTAGACTTCAGCCCACTTTGCAACCCAAGTGCGAGGCATATATTTTTTAGCTTCTTTTATTACGTGTGTTTTATTTTGGCTTTAAATATTTTAATTTGATGAATTTGTTACTTGGGTTTATTTCTTGGACCATAAAGAACGTATCATATATCAGCCGAATTCACATTAACTCGATGCCGCAACGTCCGGGTTTTATTAACACCATGGTTTTATCTATTGAATAAACATCGTTTTAAATATGTTATTTTTGTGTATTATTAGATATACGAGTGCTACCACTATTATGGGTAGATATGTTCGCGGTCCGGTTTTCTCGGTTTTGGGTCAAACCATGAATCAAACTGATACGGGCCCAAGTGTAGAAGATTGGGCCATTTATTTTCCGGAGATCCAAGATCGCGCTTCAAGAGGTGCTACACGAAAATGGGCTTAACTTGGGCTACGTGCCTCCGTTTCAAAACGACCGTTGGAACATGGGCCACACTGTGGTAACCAGCCGTTGGTGGGTTATCCAGTTTATTTTTCAAAAATAAGCTATCTAGATACACTTTTAGGGCACTTTTATGTTTTTTGTCTACTTTTTGGTTTTTCTTTTGGGTTGTTGTTGGGCCTATGGTTGTTTGTGTTGGTCCAAACCTATTTTGGATTCTCTATTAATGTGTTATGAATGTCTTGTGACTGATCATTGATCAGAATTGAATAAAAACGTGTGACTTTTAAAATTTATGCCTTTTGGGTCGAATTTGGGGGGTTTGGGAAGGATCTTCATGATTAGCCTTCGTTCTCAAGTAGTACGCTGCATCACAAACCGATAGTAACTTTTTTTTATTCTTGTAAACAAAAACCAAACTGTTGAACTTTTTAAACCGAACCGAACCAAACCAAACCAAACCAAACTGTTAGTTACGGTTTAGTTTCATGGTTTGGACATGTTGGGTGATTTGCTAAAAGTAGTTATAATATTATTAATTAAAATTATGTTAATCTAGACACTAAGTAATAATTTTAGACTCTTAACTTAACTAAAACTACTAACCGGCAAATGAACCAGTCGACTCTAGTACACCTAAGAAGTCCAGATATCAAACCCACGAGACTCTTTAAATTCCGTACACTAGCTAAATTAGACTTAACTACGGACACGCCTATTTATTTATTCTTAAAAGGGGGGGGGGGGTGTTACTAAAAACTAAGATTAAACAAAAATTAAAGCTAATTAATAAAACTTAAGACGACTTAAACTTGGACTTAATTCAGATGATGACGAACACCCATTTATACTAGAATCCCTAATGCATCAATTATCAAATTCTAGGAAAATTCTAAGTTATGGAACCGGGATCTAAAACTATTCACTAAACGAGAAATTGAAAAAGACCCTTAACCATTCTCAAGAAGACACATATGGAATCCTATAAGTTATTAAAATTTCTGTTTAATTAGACTCTCTTACTGTTGCTAATTTATTTATGACAAGTACCTCTATAAGAAATCATACCTTACGGCGCGAAAATCGAAGGTGGTTTAAAGCATTCACTCGACTAGATAAACAAGGCTGATAAATCAAACCTAGACAGACTCCTTACGAAGAACTAAATCTAGCAATTTAAACTACCAAGACTTATCACATAATTTATCACCTTACAACTGTTTAGATTAGTAGCACACTTAGGTCTACTTTATTTATTATTGTTCCTATGGTTTTAATGCACATCCACCACAAACTAGTTAAAAACACACAGTAGATGAACTAACAGAAACATATCATCTGACAGACAATCACCAAAGACTCTGCGAAACAATAAAACTCACCAAACAAACTTAAGCACACATATGCATCGAATGAATATCAAGAAACCTCTTACTTAGTCACAAATCATAACAAAAACAAAATCCAATGTCAACAAAAGTTCATCATAACCTAGCGGTCTAAGGGGTTTAGCCAACAACTATACTCAAGAACAAACCAAATAAGTAAGGTTTAAAAACTGAATTCATAAAAAAACAATAAAATCTAACCGAATAATAATAATGTTTGGTAGAGTATGTGTTGAACCCAAACGCTCTCTGTGAACCAACGGTGTTTTCTCTTCTCTCCACGTGGACCACGTCAACAGGGTTAGCCCCTGGTCGAGCCCTCTCTGCCTCCTCTTTTGTCGTCCGTAGGGTTCTGTCCCCTTTTCTTTTAATCATTGCTTCCTTTCTTTATATTATTCATGTCTTTTTTTTTCAAGTCAAAGAGCCGACCTATCCTTGAATGTGTGAGGCCCAAATTCAATACTAATCACTTTCCTTATTATTTCATCTTTGAGCCATATGAGTCGGTTAGCGCTTGACCCCAATTTCTCTTGAGACATTTATTTCTTTTTTTTTCTCTTGGAACTCCAACACATTAGTTTCCTATATGAATAATTGGATTAACTGATTAAATAATGTTTCATACAAAATTAACTCATGAGAGCTATGGTGAAAGTAAAATTTTAAAATATTAATGCAATTAAAATACATTTAATATGTAAAACACCCATAAAATGTACCCATTAACCACTTAATTTTAAACAAATATGTATGAATATATATTTTATTATGAATTACTTTTAAGTTTGGTATACACAATTTAGAATTGCTTCACAATTTAGAATTGTTTGTTGTCTCAAGTTTAGTAAAAGCATTCAATTTTAGCTAATTATCTCCCATAACTTTAAAAACATAAATATGAGCCACTTGAGTAATATTTAATTAAAAACCTAGCTTAAAGTATTTGAAAGTATAGGAAATATTTCTATTATAGTATGTATATTTTAGACCACATCATTGGGCTATGAATAATATGTAAAATTTAACTTATTTATTTAAGTCTCGTCCATAGTGATGTTTAAATACAAGCTGTCCGGAAACATGAAATATATGTAATATAGATGTTAATAGTTTAATTATAAAACATCCAAAGTGAGATCCATTGCAACTATTTACTGCGGTAGTGCGGTTAGATCTAGGGCTCAACTCATTTTTCAATTAGTATTTAGTTAATCATTAATACAAATATTATACACTTATACTGTAGGTTTATATTTAACAGAAATATGGATACTATATAACATAAATATTTAAAAAAGTAAGTATAATTAAATTGTATGGTCCGATCTGGTTTATTACTTGTAAGGCCCCGTTACCGGTAGCCCTACTTTCGTGTTGGATTTACTCATAAACGCAGTTCTAAATATCAGAGTTAATTAAAACATTCGCGGAACATTAAAAACATTCAAACCATCACATTCCATAACCATAATTCTTGTCTTATCGAGCATTCATAGTCATTTAAAGACAAAACATAGTCTTTTAAAATAAAACGTCATAGCAAAATCTTCAGATGCCAGCTTCGTCCAACTCTGCCATGTGTCCTCCTCAAGCTACCTGCCTCATTCTACTCACCTGCGTGCATACTAAAAGTCAGCTACGCTGAGTGAGTTCTAGTTAATCGCATAATCAAATAATACCTTCTTACATTTCATACTTAACCTCTTAACTTTCTTTCATACACACATAAGTGCATATACTTTCATTCTTACCTTCATACTTTCTTTACACACATAATCATACGTTTTAAAAAGCCTTTCGCCCTATAACCTCACAGATATTATAAGGGTCTGGTCCCTAACATCACAGATATTATAAGGGTCTGGTCCCTAACATCACAGATATTATTAGGGTCTGGTCCCTTTGTTTCGTGTAACTGTACCGTATCTGTTCATACATACTTTCCTTGACAATACATGCAATCTCCGAAGAGCGTTCACGTACCATCATCATAACATACATACATTATGCATACATCATATATTCACACATACATCATATCTGTCATCATACTTATCAATCATATCTTAACTACCACCTGACGGTACATGCAATATCCGAAGATCGTTCACGCACCGTCAAACAATCATCATACATAAATCATACAAGGCATACACTTACCACTTAAGATAAGTGTATTAACTATCACATCGAGTATGCACACAGCCCCGAAAACATAACAAGGAAGTGGGGCTAGAAACGCACCTCAATGCGGTTGCGTTCACCGTTTACGGTTATCCCCTTCTTGAGCTGTGCACGACTAACTGTATAATAATTATACGTTTTAGTAAACTATCACTACACACCCCTGCAACGCCCCTGGCAGCAGGGTTCTAGGGGCGGCAGCCCCTAGCGGGGTCCAAGGGGCAGAGCCCCTGGCTGGGGTCGAGCTGCCAGGTCAGCTTGGAAAAATTTTATTTCCATTAACTGTCGTAACACATTTTCCATTAACATTTTGAATCGTTAATTAATTTGCTACTTAAAAGTTCAAGGGCCTAATTGTAATTAAATCATTCTTTTCTAAGTCCAGGGACTGTTCTGTCATTCTTTCAAAGTTCTGATTCGTTAAGATGCTCTTTAGCGAATTGGTGTTCATTCGTTACTTCTGTCCTTCATAACGAACTGGCTAATTTGTTACTTCATAACGAATTGGCCTTTTTAGCGAATTGGTCCATATTCGTTTGGTCTGCTTAACGAATTGGTCTTCTTGGCGAATTGGACCCTCATACGAACCAGTCCTCATAATGAATTAAACCTTATAACGAACTGGTCGACATATGAATTGGACTTAACGAACTGAAGCTAGTTCGTCAGTCTTTCCTTAACGAATTAGTACACGAATCAAAGCTAGTTCGTTATATTCTTAGAGGAATCAGCTAGCGAATCGCTTCTAATTCGTCAATTACTCCCTAGCGAACTAGGGTTAGGTCAGGGGATGTCAGAACATTCCCTGACACCCGTAACCTCGTATTAACTTTTCCGGCGCCGTCATTGCCGGAAAGCCGCCGGAAAAACGCGAACCCACCGGAAAAATGAGTTTTAACTCGTTTTTCGCCGTTTTTCACCCCGTTCGATCCAGATCTGAGCTAGGGTGATCCCTAAGCTCATCATAGGTTCGGTTTATACCCGATTCCACCCGGATCTCGTGATTTAAACGGTTAAACGGTGTCGGCTCGTCGTTTCGCAACTATATCTAACGGGTTAAGCTCATACAATAAAATACTATCATTACCTCGGGTCGGTTCTCGGTTTCCTTCTTGATATTGGTTCAGAGAGAGAGAACTAGAGAGAGAATCTTAAGTGTGTGTTTTGGATGGTGTAAGGGATATGTGTAAATGAATTAAATGGAGGATTAAGGGTATATATATTTTTTATCATGGGCTTAAGCCCATGGTCTTTCCTTCATTCCTCCATAACCCAAGTCCATAACCCATATCCATTTACCCAACACAAGTCCATCTCGTATTCTATTCAACTAAACCGATAACGACCCGCTATAAAATAAACGAACTTTATTTTATTAATATAACCGAAAGTAAGATGTTACATTACGGTTGGTTTTTGACACAAACCATAAACCAAACTGTTCGCTACGATTTGAAATTATTGAAACAAACCGCCAAAACCTTAGAAAAAAACCAAACGTGAAACCGAACCGATGACCAGTTTGGGTAGTTTCACGGTTTCAAACCGGAAAACACCCCTAATTATGAGGTCTACTAACTTACTTTTATGTTTAGTGTCGGTACTGTAATGAACATAACTGATACAGATCAAATTCATGTCATTTTAATCATAAGTTGTACATTGCCGTTACCGTTTTGGACGTTTATAGATTTATAGGTTGATTTAGTCGATGTTGTAACGAATTTAACCGACACCGACCGAGTTTGCGTCGCGGAGGCGCCGCAACGCGGTGGATCTTACCTAGTTATACTAAAAAAATTTCAATTTGCTTGTAACAGAGGATACATTTGGTCATTACCGATGTCAGATGACTACGGAAAATGAAGCTTTTTAATATATATTTAAAAACTGAGTCATCGTATATTTTCATATTGTGGCATTTCTAAAAAAATAATAAAAATAAATATCACAATTCAACATGGATTTTTAATGAATGGTGCTCATGTCATGTGATGTTGCATAGAACATATGCACCGATAATCACGTAAATTTGTTAAATTTTTATATAAAAAAAAGTATAACAATGTCTTACTGAA